>NW_027365313.1:0-124231 GCF_046119375.1 Phyllobates terribilis | reverse complement strand
ATTTTGTTGGGATGCGGTTCCCTTACGGGTTCCTCTCTTGGCAGGTCTAGGGGGGGAGTGTGTGGCCATCAGGTTCCGCTCCCCCCTGAACCCCCCTGGCTCTCCTCTTTCGGGAGGAGAGCGTTGTTGGCTCCCCTCTTCTGGGAGGGGAGCACAGTCTTTGGCTCCCAGTGCCTTGCTCGGGTGAGAACTCGGGCAGGTGCTGGGGGTAAGATTGGGTCGCCTCTGGCTTCGGCTGGAGGTGGCTTTTTGTCCCTGTTCCTCGCTGTGGCCTTTTGGCTCGGAGGGACGGGGAATGGTTTGGGGGACCCTTCTCCTTTTGGAGAGGGTTTCAAGAAGACCAGCATCCTAGTGCACTTTTTTTGTGGCACTTGTCACTTTTTTAAGCGCACTCGGGTTTTGTACACGAATTCGGGCTTTCGATAAAAAAAAATCTGTTCTTATCAGTTTAATATCTGATACGTCCCCTATCTGGGGACCATATATTAAATGGATTTTTAGAACAGGGAGATGGAAAAAGAGCTTGCTCTGTCCACTCCACGCATTGACCTGGTATTGCAGTATCTCCAGGACCGGTGCACCCCTTCTTTAATGCAGTTTCTAAAATCAGAAAGAATTGAATTCAATGTTTTTTGTTCATTTTGCTTGTTTGTCGGATTTTGGGATGGACTCTTTGGCTCTGCTTTTCTTCTCCTCATTGGATTTTTCATGTTCAAAGTTGCAGAAGCCAGATTACAAGCTCATTTTGGTTCAACTTCAGCAACTGTGCATTGCATTGCCATGTAATGTGATGCAATGCTATCTTTCTAGCTCTCCCTTTCTACTTCCTTTTGGATAAACAGACATATTAGGCAAGCATTTTGGAGCTTTCACCTAAATAACTACAGGTGGTGAGATAAGCTGCACAATATAATTGACCTTTCAGTATATTGTTGCACACACACCATCTATTTAGCAAATGCCCTTGTTATCAACAGCAGCCTTTTAAACTCACCCGAGCTAACAGGTATGTGCGCTGGTTACACTGCTGCGCTTAAAATTTCTTTTTTGGTTTGCTACAATGCCTTTTCTGAAACGTTGTCTCCTTCTGCTGGAACACTGACTTCTTTCATTTAATGCC
Source organism: Phyllobates terribilis (assembly GCF_046119375.1). Classification (NCBI taxonomy): domain Eukaryota; kingdom Metazoa; phylum Chordata; class Amphibia; order Anura; family Dendrobatidae; genus Phyllobates; species Phyllobates terribilis. The sequence goes on along the minus strand of NW_027365313.1, from coordinate 123,111 downwards.
TGCAGACTATAAAAGAGAACCCAACCCAAAAAGTTTGGTTGATTAGTCTGTGGCATTCTGTTAAACTGTTGCTTATGGCGGTCTCTGTGAGCTTCTCAGCGACATTCAGCCAGCCAGGTATCCTGCCTGCAGTAGATGGAATGTGGCAATGGAACGCTGGCTGCGCGTGTCATAATAGGCTCTGAGCCTTTATATACCTGTGCACAGCAGCAGCCACCTTCAGTCTGCTGCTGGACAGCCAGCAGCAGCAGCAGCAGGAGAGGTATGTAATCAGGAGCCCTCCTGCTAAGGGTAGACAGCTGCTCGTTCCACCCCACCCCCCGCCTTAATTGGTTCTCCTCCCTTCCAACGGTGTTGAGGCGGGTGGGAACAGCAGGGGGTGAAGGTGCTGTGTTTAAAGAGGTGGAGTTATGCAGATCTAAAACGCGTGGATTGCAGCAGCAGCAAGCCGAAAAGTGCAGGCATGTAAGGGATCTAGAGGTTGACAACATGTCTTCTTAACGGGAGTCCAGGAGCTCATCTCCACAAATGGACTTTTTAGGATCCTTGGGTGGCTCCGTAGTTTGAAACCAATTCTGGTTATCGCTTCTCGGCCTTTTGGCTAAGATCAAGTGTAGTATCTGTTCTTATCAGTTTAATATCTGATACGTCCCCTATCTGGGGACCATATATTAAATGGATTTTTAGAACAGGGAGATGGAAAAAGAGCTTGCTCTGTCCACTCCACGCATTGACCTGGTATTGCAGTATCTCCAGGACCGGTGCACCCCTTCTTTAATGCAGTTTCTAAAATCAGAAAGAATTGAATTCAATGTTTTTTGTTCATTTTGCTTGTTTGTCGGATTTTGGGATGGACTCTTTGGCTCTGCTTTTCTTCTCCTCATTGGATTTTTCATGTTCAAAGTTGCAGAAGCCAGATTACAAGCTCATTTTGGTTCAACTTCAGCAACTGTGCATTGCATTGCCATGTAATGTGATGCAATGCTATCTTTCTAGCTCTCCCTTTCTACTTCCTTTTGGATAAACAGACATATTAGGCAAGCATTTTGGAGCTTTCACCTAAATAACTACAGGTGGTGAGATAAGCTGCACAATATAATTGACCTTTCAGTATATTGTTGCACACACACCATCTATTTAGCAAATGCCCTTGTTATCAACAGCAGCCTTTTAAACTCACCCGAGCTAACAGGTATGTGCGCTGGTTACACTGCTGCGCTTAAAATTTCTTTTTTGGTTTGCTACAATGCCTTTTCTGAAACGTTGTCTCCTTCTGCTGGAACACTGACTTCTTTCATTTAATGCCTGCAGACTATAAAAGAGAACCCAACCCAAAAAGTTTGGTTGATTAGTCTGTGGCATTCTGTTAAACTGTTGCTTATGGCGGTCTCTGTGAGCTTCTCAGCGACATTCAGCCAGCCAGGTATCCTGCCTGCAGTAGATGGAATGTGGCAATGGAACGCTGGCTGCGCGTGTCATAATAGGCTCTGAGCCTTTATATACCTGTGCACAGCAGCAGCCACCTTCAGTCTGCTGCTGGACAGCCAGCAGCAGCAGCAGGAGAGGTATGTAATCAGGAGCCCTCCTGCTAAGGGTAGACAGCTGCTCGTTCCACCCCACCCCCCGCCTTAATTGGTTCTCCTCCCTTCCAACGGTGTTGAGGCGGGTGGGAACAGCAGGGGGTGAAGGTGCTGTGTTTAAAGAGGTGGAGTTATGCAGATCTAAAACGCGTGGATTGCAGCAGCAGCAAGCCGAAAAGTGCAGGCATGTAAGGGATCTAGAGGTTGACAACATGTCTTCTTAACGGGAGTCCAGGAGCTCATCTCCACAAATGGACTTTTTAGGATCCTTGGGTGGCTCCGTAGTTTGAAACCAATTCTGGTTATCGCTTCTCGGCCTTTTGGCTAAGATCAAGTGTAGTATCTGTTCTTATCAGTTTAATATCTGATACGTCCCCTATCTGGGGACCATATATTAAATGGATTTTTAGAACAGGGAGATGGAAAAAGAGCTTGCTCTGTCCACTCCACGCATTGACCTGGTATTGCAGTATCTCCAGGACCGGTGCACCCCTTCTTTAATGCAGTTTCTAAAATCAGAAAGAATTGAATTCAATGTTTTTTGTTCATTTTGCTTGTTTGTCGGATTTTGGGATGGACTCTTTGGCTCTGCTTTTCTTCTCCTCATTGGATTTTTCATGTTCAAAGTTGCAGAAGCCAGATTACAAGCTCATTTTGGTTCAACTTCAGCAACTGTGCATTGCATTGCCATGTAATGTGATGCAATGCTATCTTTCTAGCTCTCCCTTTCTACTTCCTTTTGGATAAACAGACATATTAGGCAAGCATTTTGGAGCTTTCACCTAAATAACTACAGGTGGTGAGATAAGCTGCACAATATAATTGACCTTTCAGTATATTGTTGCACACACACCATCTATTTAGCAAATGCCCTTGTTATCAACAGCAGCCTTTTAAACTCACCCGAGCTAACAGGTATGTGCGCTGGTTACACTGCTGCGCTTAAAATTTCTTTTTTGGTTTGCTACAATGCCTTTTCTGAAACGTTGTCTCCTTCTGCTGGAACACTGACTTCTTTCATTTAATGCCTGCAGACTATAAAAGAGAACCCAACCCAAAAAGTTTGGTTGATTAGTCTGTGGCATTCTGTTAAACTGTTGCTTATGGCGGTCTCTGTGAGCTTCTCAGCGACATTCAGCCAGCCAGGTATCCTGCCTGCAGTAGATGGAATGTGGCAATGGAACGCTGGCTGCGCGTGTCATAATAGGCTCTGAGCCTTTATATACCTGTGCACAGCAGCAGCCACCTTCAGTCTGCTGCTGGACAGCCAGCAGCAGCAGCAGCAGGAGAGGTATGTAATCAGGAGCCCTCCTGCTAAGGGTAGACAGCTGCTCGTTCCACCCCACCCCCGCCTTAATTGGTTCTCCTCCCTTCCAACGGTGTTGAGGCGGGTGGGAACAGCAGGGGGTGAAGGTGCTGTGTTTAAAGAGGTGGAGTTATGCAGATCTAAAACGCGTGGATTGCAGCAGCAGCAAGCCGAAAAGTGCAGGCATGTAAGGGATCTAGAGGTTGACAACATGTCTTCTTAACGGGAGTCCAGGAGCTCATCTCCACAAATGGACTTTTTAGGATCCTTGGGTGGCTCCGTAGTTTGAAACCAATTCTGGTTATCGCTTCTCGGCCTTTTGGCTAAGATCAAGTGTAGTATCTGTTCTTATCAGTTTAATATCTGATACGTCCCCTATCTGGGGACCATATATTAAATGGATTTTTAGAACAGGGAGATGGAAAAAGAGCTTGCTCTGTCCACTCCACGCATTGACCTGGTATTGCAGTATCTCCAGGACCGGTGCACCCCTTCTTTAATGCAGTTTCTAAAATCAGAAAGAATTGAATTCAATGTTTTTTGTTCATTTTGCTTGTTTGTCGGATTTTGGGATGGACTCTTTGGCTCTGCTTTTCTTCTCCTCATTGGATTTTTCATGTTCAAAGTTGCAGAAGCCAGATTACAAGCTCATTTTGGTTCAACTTCAGCAACTGTGCATTGCATTGCCATGTAATGTGATGCAATGCTATCTTTCTAGCTCTCCCTTTCTACTTCCTTTTGGATAAACAGACATATTAGGCAAGCATTTTGGAGCTTTCACCTAAATAACTACAGGTGGTGAGATAAGCTGCACAATATAATTGACCTTTCAGTATATTGTTGCACACACACCATCTATTTAGCAAATGCCCTTGTTATCAACAGCAGCCTTTTAAACTCACCCGAGCTAACAGGTATGTGCGCTGGTTACACTGCTGCGCTTAAAATTTCTTTTTTGGTTTGCTACAATGCCTTTTCTGAAACGTTGTCTCCTTCTGCTGGAACACTGACTTCTTTCATTTAATGCCTGCAGACTATAAAAGAGAACCCAATCCAAAAAGTTTGGTTGATTAGTCTGTGGCATTCTGTTAAACTGTTGCTTATGGCGGTCTCTGTGAGCTTCTCAGCGACATTCAGCCAGCCAGGTATCCTGCCTGCAGTAGATGGAATGTGGCAATGGAACGCTGGCTGCGCGTGTCATAATAGGCTCTGAGCCTTTATATACCTGTGCACAGCAGCAGCCACCTTCAGTCTGCTGCTGGACAGCCAGCAGCAGCAGCAGCAGGAGAGGTATGTAATCAGGAGCCCTCCTGCTAAGGGTAGACAGCTGCTCGTTCCACCCCACCCCCCGCCTTAATTGGTTCTCCTCCCTTCCAACGGTGTTGAGGCGGGTGGGAACAGCAGGGGGTGAAGGTGCTGTGTTTAAAGAGGTGGAGTTATGCAGATCTAAAACGCGTGGATTGCAGCAGCAGCAAGCCGAAAAGTGCAGGCATGTAAGGGATCTAGAGGTTGACAACATGTCTTCTTAACGGGAGTCCAGGAGCTCATCTCCACAAATGGACTTTTTAGGATCCTTGGGTGGCTCCGTAGTTTGAAACCAATTCTGGTTATCGCTTCTCGGCCTTTTGGCTAAGATCAAGTGTAGTATCTGTTCTTATCAGTTTAATATCTGATACGTCCCCTATCTGGGGACCATATATTAAATGGATTTTTAGAACAGGGAGATGGAAAAAGAGCTTGCTCTGTCCACTCCACGCATTGACCTGGTATTGCAGTATCTCCAGGACCGGTGCACCCCTTCTTTAATGCAGTTTCTAAAATCAGAAAGAATTGAATTCAATGTTTTTTGTTCATTTTGCTTGTTTGTCGGATTTTGGGATGGACTCTTTGGCTCTGCTTTTCTTCTCCTCATTGGATTTTTCATGTTCAAAGTTGCAGAAGCCAGATTACAAGCTCATTTTGGTTCAACTTCAGCAACTGTGCATTGCATTGCCATGTAATGTGATGCAATGCTATCTTTCTAGCTCTCCCTTTCTACTTCCTTTTGGATAAACAGACATATTAGGCAAGCATTTTGGAGCTTTCACCTAAATAACTACAGGTGGTGAGATAAGCTGCACAATATAATTGACCTTTCAGTATATTGTTGCACACACACCATCTATTTAGCAAATGCCCTTGTTATCAACAGCAGCCTTTTAAACTCACCCGAGCTAACAGGTATGTGCGCTGGTTACACTGCTGCGCTTAAAATTTCTTTTTTGGTTTGCTACAATGCCTTTTCTGAAACGTTGTCTCCTTCTGCTGGAACACTGACTTCTTTCATTTAATGCCTGCAGACTATAAAAGAGAACCCAACCCAAAAAGTTTGGTTGATTAGTCTGTGGCATTCTGTTAAACTGTTGCTTATGGCGGTCTCTGTGAGCTTCTCAGCGACATTCAGCCAGCCAGGTATCCTGCCTGCAGTAGATGGAATGTGGCAATGGAACGCTGGCTGCGCGTGTCATAATAGGCTCTGAGCCTTTATATACCTGTGCACAGCAGCAGCCACCTTCAGTCTGCTGCTGGACAGCCAGCAGCAGCAGCAGCAGGAGAGGTATGTAATCAGGAGCCCTCCTGCTAAGGGTAGACAGCTGCTCGTTCCACCCCACCCCCCGCCTTAATTGGTTCTCCTCCCTTCCAACGGTGTTGAGGCAGGTGGGAACAGCAGGGGGTGAAGGTGCTGTGTTTAAAGAGGTGGAGTTATGCAGATCTAAAACGCGTGGATTGCAGCAGCAGCAAGCCGAAAAGTGCAGGCATGTAAGGGATCTAGAGGTTGACAACATGTCTTCTTAACGGGAGTCCAGGAGCTCATCTCCACAAATGGACTTTTTAGGATCCTTGGGTGGCTCCGTAGTTTGAAACCAATTCTGGTTATCGCTTCTCGGCCTTTTGGCTAAGATCAAGTGTAGTATCTGTTCTTATCAGTTTAATATCTGATACGTCCCCTATCTGGGGACCATATATTAAATGGATTTTTAGAACAGGGAGATGGAAAAAGAGCTTGCTCTGTCCACTCCACGCATTGACCTGGTATTGCAGTATCTCCAGGACCGGTGCACCCCTTCTTTAATGCAGTTTCTAAAATCAGAAAGAATTGAATTCAATGTTTTTTGTTCATTTTGCTTGTTTGTCGGATTTTGGGATGGACTCTTTGGCTCTGCTTTTCTTCTCCTCATTGGATTTTTCATGTTCAAAGTTGCAGAAGCCAGATTACAAGCTCATTTTGGTTCAACTTCAGCAACTGTGCATTGCATTGCCATGTAATGTGATGCAATGCTATCTTTCTAGCTCTCCCTTTCTACTTCCTTTTGGATAAACAGACATATTAGGCAAGCATTTTGGAGCTTTCACCTAAATAACTACAGGTGGTGAGATAAGCTGCACAATATAATTGACCTTTCAGTATATTGTTGCACACACACCATCTATTTAGCAAATGCCCTTGTTATCAACAGCAGCCTTTTAAACTCACCCGAGCTAACAGGTATGTGCGCTGGTTACACTGCTGCGCTTAAAATTTCTTTTTTGGTTTGCTACAATGCCTTTTCTGAAACGTTGTCTCCTTCTGCTGGAACACTGACTTCTTTCATTTAATGCCTGCAGACTATAAAAGAGAACCCAACCCAAAAAGTTTGGTTGATTAGTCTGTGGCATTCTGTTAAACTGTTGCTTATGGCGGTCTCTGTGAGCTTCTCAGCGACATTCAGCCAGCCAGGTATCCTGCCTGCAGTAGATGGAATGTGGCAATGGAACGCTGGCTGCGCGTGTCATAATAGGCTCTGAGCCTTTATATACCTGTGCACAGCAGCAGCCACCTTCAGTCTGCTGCTGGACAGCCAGCAGCAGCAGCAGCAGGAGAGGTATGTAATCAGGAGCCCTCCTGCTAAGGGTAGACAGCTGCTCGTTCCACCCCACCCCCCGCCTTAATTGGTTCTCCTCCCTTCCAACGGTGTTGAGGCGGGTGGGAACAGCAGGGGGTGAAGGTGCTGTGTTTAAAGAGGTGGAGTTATGCAGATCTAAAACGCGTGGATTGCAGCAGCAGCAAGCCGAAAAGTGCAGGCATGTAAGGGATCTAGAGGTTGACAACATGTCTTCTTAACGGGAGTCCAGGAGCTCATCTCCACAAATGGACTTTTTAGGATCCTTGGGTGGCTCCGTAGTTTGAAACCAATTCTGGTTATCGCTTCTCGGCCTTTTGGCTAAGATCAAGTGTAGTATCTGTTCTTATCAGTTTAATATCTGATACGTCCCCTATCTGGGGACCATATATTAAATGGATTTTTAGAACAGGGAGATGGAAAAAGAGCTTGCTCTGTCCACTCCACGCATTGACCTGGTATTGCAGTATCTCCAGGACCGGTGCACCCCTTCTTTAATGCAGTTTCTAAAATCAGAAAGAATTGAATTCAATGTTTTTTGTTCATTTTGCTTGTTTGTCGGATTTTGGGATGGACTCTTTGGCTCTGCTTTTCTTCTCCTCATTGGATTTTTCATGTTCAAAGTTGCAGAAGCCAGATTACAAGCTCATTTTGGTTCAACTTCAGCAACTGTGCATTGCATTGCCATGTAATGTGATGCAATGCTATCTTTCTAGCTCTCCCTTTCTACTTCCTTTTGGATAAACAGACATATTAGGCAAGCATTTTGGAGCTTTCACCTAAATAACTACAGGTGGTGAGATAAGCTGCACAATATAATTGACCTTTCAGTATATTGTTGCACACACACCATCTATTTAGCAAATGCCCTTGTTATCAACAGCAGCCTTTTAAACTCACCCGAGCTAACAGGTATGTGCGCTGGTTACACTGCTGCGCTTAAAATTTCTTTTTTGGTTTGCTACAATGCCTTTTCTGAAACGTTGTCTCCTTCTGCTGGAACACTGACTTCTTTCATTTAATGCCTGCAGACTATAAAAGAGAACCCAACCCAAAAAGTTTGGTTGATTAGTCTGTGGCATTCTGTTAAACTGTTGCTTATGGCGGTCTCTGTGAGCTTCTCAGCGACATTCAGCCAGCCAGGTATCCTGCCTGCAGTAGATGGAATGTGGCAATGGAACGCTGGCTGCGCGTGTCATAATAGGCTCTGAGCCTTTATATACCTGTGCACAGCAGCAGCCACCTTCAGTCTGCTGCTGGACAGCCAGCAGCAGCAGCAGCAGGAGAGGTATGTAATCAGGAGCCCTCCTGCTAAGGGTAGACAGCTGCTCGTTCCACCCCACCCCCCGCCTTAATTGGTTCTCCTCCCTTCCAACGGTGTTGAGGCGGGTGGGAACAGCAGGGGGTGAAGGTGCTGTGTTTAAAGAGGTGGAGTTATGCAGATCTAAAACGCGTGGATTGCAGCAGCAGCAAGCCGAAAAGTGCAGGCATGTAAGGGATCTAGAGGTTGACAACATGTCTTCTTAACGGGAGTCCAGGAGCTCATCTCCACAAATGGACTTTTTAGGATCCTTGGGTGGCTCCGTAGTTTGAAACCAATTCTGGTTATCGCTTCTCGGCCTTTTGGCTAAGATCAAGTGTAGTATCTGTTCTTATCAGTTTAATATCTGATACGTCCCCTATCTGGGGACCATATATTAAATGGATTTTTAGAACAGGGAGATGGAAAAAGAGCTTGCTCTGTCCACTCCACGCATTGACCTGGTATTGCAGTATCTCCAGGACCGGTGCACCCCTTCTTTAATGCAGTTTCTAAAATCAGAAAGAATTGAATTCAATGTTTTTTGTTCATTTTGCTTGTTTGTCGGATTTTGGGATGGACTCTTTGGCTCTGCTTTTCTTCTCCTCATTGGATTTTTCATGTTCAAAGTTGCAGAAGCCAGATTACAAGCTCATTTTGGTTCAACTTCAGCAACTGTGCATTGCATTGCCATGTAATGTGATGCAATGCTATCTTTCTAGCTCTCCCTTTCTACTTCCTTTTGGATAAACAGACATATTAGGCAAGCATTTTGGAGCTTTCACCTAAATAACTACAGGTGGTGAGATAAGCTGCACAATATAATTGACCTTTCAGTATATTGTTGCACACACACCATCTATTTAGCAAATGCCCTTGTTATCAACAGCAGCCTTTTAAACTCACCCGAGCTAACAGGTATGTGCGCTGGTTACACTGCTGCGCTTAAAATTTCTTTTTTGGTTTGCTACAATGCCTTTTCTGAAACGTTGTCTCCTTCTGCTGGAACACTGACTTCTTTCATTTAATGCCTGCAGACTATAAAAGAGAACCCAACCCAAAAAGTTTGGTTGATTAGTCTGTGGCATTCTGTTAAACTGTTGCTTATGGCGGTCTCTGTGAGCTTCTCAGCGACATTCAGCCAGCCAGGTATCCTGCCTGCAGTAGATGGAATGTGGCAATGGAACGCTGGCTGCGCGTGTCATAATAGGCTCTGAGCCTTTATATACCTGTGCACAGCAGCAGCCACCTTCAGTCTGCTGCTGGACAGCCAGCAGCAGCAGCAGCAGGAGAGGTATGTAATCAGGAGCCCTCCTGCTAAGGGTAGACAGCTGCTCGTTCCACCCCACCCCCCGCCTTAATTGGTTCTCCTCCCTTCCAACGGTGTTGAGGCGGGTGGGAACAGCAGGGGGTGAAGGTGCTGTGTTTAAAGAGGTGGAGTTATGCAGATCTAAAACGCGTGGATTGCAGCAGCAGCAAGCCGAAAAGTGCAGGCATGTAAGGGATCTAGAGGTTGACAACATGTCTTCTTAACGGGAGTCCAGGAGCTCATCTCCACAAATGGACTTTTTAGGATCCTTGGGTGGCTCCGTAGTTTGAAACCAATTCTGGTTATCGCTTCTCGGCCTTTTGGCTAAGATCAAGTGTAGTATCTGTTCTTATCAGTTTAATATCTGATACGTCCCCTATCTGGGGACCATATATTAAATGGATTTTTAGAACAGGGAGATGGAAAAAGAGCTTGCTCTGTCCACTCCACGCATTGACCTGGTATTGCAGTATCTCCAGGACCGGTGCACCCCTTCTTTAATGCAGTTTCTAAAATCAGAAAGAATTGAATTCAATGTTTTTTGTTCATTTTGCTTGTTTGTCGGATTTTGGGATGGACTCTTTGGCTCTGCTTTTCTTCTCCTCATTGGATTTTTCATGTTCAAAGTTGCAGAAGCCAGATTACAAGCTCATTTTGGTTCAACTTCAGCAACTGTGCATTGCATTGCCATGTAATGTGATGCAATGCTATCTTTCTAGCTCTCCCTTTCTACTTCCTTTTGGATAAACAGACATATTAGGCAAGCATTTTGGAGCTTTCACCTAAATAACTACAGGTGGTGAGATAAGCTGCACAATATAATTGACCTTTCAGTATATTGTTGCACACACACCATCTATTTAGCAAATGCCCTTGTTATCAACAGCAGCCTTTTAAACTCACCCGAGCTAACAGGTATGTGCGCTGGTTACACTGCTGCGCTTAAAATTTCTTTTTTGGTTTGCTACAATGCCTTTTCTGAAACGTTGTCTCCTTCTGCTGGAACACTGACTTCTTTCATTTAATGCCTGCAGACTATAAAAGAGAACCCAACCCAAAAAGTTTGGTTGATTAGTCTGTGGCATTCTGTTAAACTGTTGCTTATGGCGGTCTCTGTGAGCTTCTCAGCGACATTCAGCCAGCCAGGTATCCTGCCTGCAGTAGATGGAATGTGGCAATGGAACGCTGGCTGCGCGTGTCATAATAGGCTCTGAGCCTTTATATACCTGTGCACAGCAGCAGCCACCTTCAGTCTGCTGCTGGACAGCCAGCAGCAGCAGCAGCAGGAGAGGTATGTAATCAGGAGCCCTCCTGCTAAGGGTAGACAGCTGCTCGTTCCACCCCACCCCCCGCCTTAATTGGTTCTCCTCCCTTCCAACGGTGTTGAGGCGGGTGGGAACAGCAGGGGGTGAAGGTGCTGTGTTTAAAGAGGTGGAGTTATGCAGATCTAAAACGCGTGGATTGCAGCAGCAGCAAGCCGAAAAGTGCAGGCATGTAAGGGATCTAGAGGTTGACAACATGTCTTCTTAACGGGAGTCCAGGAGCTCATCTCCACAAATGGACTTTTTAGGATCCTTGGGTGGCTCCGTAGTTTGAAACCAATTCTGGTTATCGCTTCTCGGCCTTTTGGCTAAGATCAAGTGTAGTATCTGTTCTTATCAGTTTAATATCTGATACGTCCCCTATCTGGGGACCATATATTAAATGGATTTTTAGAACAGGGAGATGGAAAAAGAGCTTGCTCTGTCCACTCCACGCATTGACCTGGTATTGCAGTATCTCCAGGACCGGTGCACCCCTTCTTTAATGCAGTTTCTAAAATCAGAAAGAATTAAATTCAATGTTTTTTGTTCATTTTGCTTGTTTGTCGGATTTTGGGATGGACTCTTTGGCTCTGCTTTTCTTCTCCTCATTGGATTTTTCATGTTCAAAGTTGCAGAAGCCAGATTACAAGCTCATTTTGGTTCAACTTCAGCAACTGTGCATTGCATTGCCATGTAATGTGATGCAATGCTATCTTTCTAGCTCTCCCTTTCTACTTCCTTTTGGATAAACAGACATATTAGGCAAGCATTTTGGAGCTTTCACCTAAATAACTACAGGTGGTGAGATAAGCTGCACAATATAATTGACCTTTCAGTATATTGTTGCACACACACCATCTATTTAGCAAATGCCCTTGTTATCAACAGCAGCCTTTTAAACTCACCCGAGCTAACAGGTATGTGCGCTGGTTACACTGCTGCGCTTAAAATTTCTTTTTTGGTTTGCTACAATGCCTTTTCTGAAACGTTGTCTCCTTCTGCTGGAACACTGACTTCTTTCATTTAATGCCTGCAGACTATAAAAGAGAACCCAACCCAAAAAGTTTGGTTGATTAGTCTGTGGCATTCTGTTAAACTGTTGCTTATGGCGGTCTCTGTGAGCTTCTCAGCGACATTCAGCCAGCCAGGTATCCTGCCTGCAGTAGATGGAATGTGGCAATGGAACGCTGGCTGCGCGTGTCATAATAGGCTCTGAGCCTTTATATACCTGTGCACAGCAGCAGCCACCTTCAGTCTGCTGCTGGACAGCCAGCAGCAGCAGCAGCAGGAGAGGTATGTAATCAGGAGCCCTCCTGCTAAGGGTAGACAGCTGCTCGTTCCACCCCACCCCCCGCCTTAATTGGTTCTCCTCCCTTCCAACGGTGTTGAGGCGGGTGGGAACAGCAGGGGGTGAAGGTGCTGTGTTTAAAGAGGTGGAGTTATGCAGATCTAAAACGCGTGGATTGCAGCAGCAGCAAGCCGAAAAGTGCAGGCATGTAAGGGATCTAGAGGTTGACAACATGTCTTCTTAACGGGAGTCCAGGAGCTCATCTCCACAAATGGACTTTTTAGGATCCTTGGGTGGCTCCGTAGTTTGAAACCAATTCTGGTTATCGCTTCTCGGCCTTTTGGCTAAGATCAAGTGTAGTATCTGTTCTTATCAGTTTAATATCTGATACGTCCCCTATCTGGGGACCATATATTAAATGGATTTTTAGAACAGGGAGATGGAAAAAGAGCTTGCTCTGTCCACTCCACGCATTGACCTGGTATTGCAGTATCTCCAGGACCGGTGCACCCCTTCTTTAATGCAGTTTCTAAAATCAGAAAGAATTGAATTCAATGTTTTTTGTTCATTTTGCTTGTTTGTCGGATTTTGGGATGGACTCTTTGGCTCTGCTTTTCTTCTCCTCATTGGATTTTTCATGTTCAAAGTTGCAGAAGCCAGATTACAAGCTCATTTTGGTTCAACTTCAGCAACTGTGCATTGCATTGCCATGTAATGTGATGCAATGCTATCTTTCTAGCTCTCCCTTTCTACTTCCTTTTGGATAAACAGACATATTAGGCAAGCATTTTGGAGCTTTCACCTAAATAACTACAGGTGGTGAGATAAGCTGCACAATATAATTGACCTTTCAGTATATTGTTGCACACACACCATCTATTTAGCAAATGCCCTTGTTATCAACAGCAGCCTTTTAAACTCACCCGAGCTAACAGGTATGTGCGCTGGTTACACTGCTGCGCTTAAAATTTCTTTTTTGGTTTGCTACAATGCCTTTTCTGAAACGTTGTCTCCTTCTGCTGGAACACTGACTTCTTTCATTTAATGCCTGCAGACTATAAAAGAGAACCCAACCCAAAAAGTTTGGTTGATTAGTCTGTGGCATTCTGTTAAACTGTTGCTTATGGCGGTCTCTGTGAGCTTCTCAGCGACATTCAGCCAGCCAGGTATCCTGCCTGCAGTAGATGGAATGTGGCAATGGAACGCTGGCTGCGCGTGTCATAATAGGCTCTGAGCCTTTATATACCTGTGCACAGCAGCAGCCACCTTCAGTCTGCTGCTGGACAGCCAGCAGCAGCAGCAGCAGGAGAGGTATGTAATCAGGAGCCCTCCTGCTAAGGGTAGACAGCTGCTCGTTCCACCCCACCCCCCGCCTTAATTGGTTCTCCTCCCTTCCAACGGTGTTGAGGCGGGTGGGAACAGCAGGGGGTGAAGGTGCTGTGTTTAAAGAGGTGGAGTTATGCAGATCTAAAACGCGTGGATTGCAGCAGCAGCAAGCCGAAAAGTGCAGGCATGTAAGGGATCTAGAGGTTGACAACATGTCTTCTTAACGGGAGTCCAGGAGCTCATCTCCACAAATGGACTTTTTAGGATCCTTGGGTGGCTCCGTAGTTTGAAACCAATTCTGGTTATCGCTTCTCGGCCTTTTGGCTAAGATCAAGTGTAGTATCTGTTCTTATCAGTTTAATATCTGATACGTCCCCTATCTGGGGACCATATATTAAATGGATTTTTAGAACAGGGAGATGGAAAAAGAGCTTGCTCTGTCCACTCCACGCATTGACCTGGTATTGCAGTATCTCCAGGACCGGTGCACCCCTTCTTTAATGCAGTTTCTAAAATCAGAAAGAATTGAATTCAATGTTTTTTGTTCATTTTGCTTGTTTGTCGGATTTTGGGATGGACTCTTTGGCTCTGCTTTTCTTCTCCTCATTGGATTTTTCATGTTCAAAGTTGCAGAAGCCAGATTACAAGCTCATTTTGGTTCAACTTCAGCAACTGTGCATTGCATTGCCATGTAATGTGATGCAATGCTATCTTTCTAGCTCTCCCTTTCTACTTCCTTTTGGATAAACAGACATATTAGGCAAGCATTTTGGAGCTTTCACCTAAATAACTACAGGTGGTGAGATAAGCTGCACAATATAATTGACCTTTCAGTATATTGTTGCACACACACCATCTATTTAGCAAATGCCCTTGTTATCAACAGCAGCCTTTTAAACTCACCCGAGCTAACAGGTATGTGCGCTGGTTACACTGCTGCGCTTAAAATTTCTTTTTTGGTTTGCTACAATGCCTTTTCTGAAACGTTGTCTCCTTCTGCTGGAACACTGACTTCTTTCATTTAATGCCTGCAGACTATAAAAGAGAACCCAACCCAAAAAGTTTGGTTGATTAGTCTGTGGCATTCTGTTAAACTGTTGCTTATGGCGGTCTCTGTGAGCTTCTCAGCGACATTCAGCCAGCCAGGTATCCTGCCTGCAGTAGATGGAATGTGGCAATGGAACGCTGGCTGCGCGTGTCATAATAGGCTCTGAGCCTTTATATACCTGTGCACAGCAGCAGCCACCTTCAGTCTGCTGCTGGACAGCCAGCAGCAGCAGCAGCAGGAGAGGTATGTAATCAGGAGCCCTCCTGCTAAGGGTAGACAGCTGCTCGTTCCACCCCACCCCCCGCCTTAATTGGTTCTCCTCCCTTCCAACGGTGTTGAGGCGGGTGGGAACAGCAGGGGGTGAAGGTGCTGTGTTTAAAGAGGTGGAGTTATGCAGATCTAAAACGCGTGGATTGCAGCAGCAGCAAGCCGAAAAGTGCAGGCATGTAAGGGATCTAGAGGTTGACAACATGTCTTCTTAACGGGAGTCCAGGAGCTCATCTCCACAAATGGACTTTTTAGGATCCTTGGGTGGCTCCGTAGTTTGAAACCAATTCTGGTTATCGCTTCTCGGCCTTTTGGCTAAGATCAAGTGTAGTATCTGTTCTTATCAGTTTAATATCTGATACGTCCCCTATCTGGGGACCATATATTAAATGGATTTTTAGAACAGGGAGATGGAAAAAGAGCTTGCTCTGTCCACTCCACGCATTGACCTGGTATTGCAGTATCTCCAGGACCGGTGCACCCCTTCTTTAATGCAGTTTCTAAAATCAGAAAGAATTGAATTCAATGTTTTTTGTTCATTTTGCTTGTTTGTCGGATTTTGGGATGGACTCTTTGGCTCTGCTTTTCTTCTCCTCATTGGATTTTTCATGTTCAAAGTTGCAGAAGCCAGATTACAAGCTCATTTTGGTTCAACTTCAGCAACTGTGCATTGCATTGCCATGTAATGTGATGCAATGCTATCTTTCTAGCTCTCCCTTTCTACTTCCTTTTGGATAAACAGACATATTAGGCAAGCATTTTGGAGCTTTCACCTAAATAACTACAGGTGGTGAGATAAGCTGCACAATATAATTGACCTTTCAGTATATTGTTGCACACACACCATCTATTTAGCAAATGCCCTTGTTATCAACAGCAGCCTTTTAAACTCACCCGAGCTAACAGGTATGTGCGCTGGTTACACTGCTGCGCTTAAAATTTCTTTTTTGGTTTGCTACAATGCCTTTTCTGAAACGTTGTCTCCTTCTGCTGGAACACTGACTTCTTTCATTTAATGCCTGCAGACTATAAAAGAGAACCCAACCCAAAAAGTTTGGTTGATTAGTCTGTGGCATTCTGTTAAACTGTTGCTTATGGCGGTCTCTGTGAGCTTCTCAGCGACATTCAGCCAGCCAGGTATCCTGCCTGCAGTAGATGGAATGTGGCAATGGAACGCTGGCTGCGCGTGTCATAATAGGCTCTGAGCCTTTATATACCTGTGCACAGCAGCAGCCACCTTCAGTCTGCTGCTGGACAGCCAGCAGCAGCAGCAGCAGGAGAGGTATGTAATCAGGAGCCCTCCTGCTAAGGGTAGACAGCTGCTCGTTCCACCCCACCCCCCGCCTTAATTGGTTCTCCTCCCTTCCAACGGTGTTGAGGCGGGTGGGAACAGCAGGGGGTGAAGGTGCTGTGTTTAAAGAGGTGGAGTTATGCAGATCTAAAACGCGTGGATTGCAGCAGCAGCAAGCCGAAAAGTGCAGGCATGTAAGGGATCTAGAGGTTGACAACATGTCTTCTTAACGGGAGTCCAGGAGCTCATCTCCACAAATGGACTTTTTAGGATCCTTGGGTGGCTCCGTAGTTTGAAACCAATTCTGGTTATCGCTTCTCGGCCTTTTGGCTAAGATCAAGTGTAGTATCTGTTCTTATCAGTTTAATATCTGATACGTCCCCTATCTGGGGACCATATATTAAATGGATTTTTAGAACAGGGAGATGGAAAAAGAGCTTGCTCTGTCCACTCCACGCATTGACCTGGTATTGCAGTATCTCCAGGACCGGTGCACCCCTTCTTTAATGCAGTTTCTAAAATCAGAAAGAATTGAATTCAATGTTTTTTGTTCATTTTGCTTGTTTGTCGGATTTTGGGATGGACTCTTTGGCTCTGCTTTTCTTCTCCTCATTGGATTTTTCATGTTCAAAGTTGCAGAAGCCAGATTACAAGCTCATTTTGGTTCAACTTCAGCAACTGTGCATTGCATTGCCATGTAATGTGATGCAATGCTATCTTTCTAGCTCTCCCTTTCTACTTCCTTTTGGATAAACAGACATATTAGGCAAGCATTTTGGAGCTTTCACCTAAATAACTACAGGTGGTGAGATAAGCTGCACAATATAATTGACCTTTCAGTATATTGTTGCACACACACCATCTATTTAGCAAATGCCCTTGTTATCAACAGCAGCCTTTTAAACTCACCCGAGCTAACAGGTATGTGCGCTGGTTACACTGCTGCGCTTAAAATTTCTTTTTTGGTTTGCTACAATGCCTTTTCTGAAACGTTGTCTCCTTCTGCTGGAACACTGACTTCTTTCATTTAATGCCTGCAGACTATAAAAGAGAACCCAACCCAAAAAGTTTGGTTGATTAGTCTGTGGCATTCTGTTAAACTGTTGCTTATGGCGGTCTCTGTGAGCTTCTCAGCGACATTCAGCCAGCCAGGTATCCTGCCTGCAGTAGATGGAATGTGGCAATGGAACGCTGGCTGCGCGTGTCATAATAGGCTCTGAGCCTTTATATACCTGTGCACAGCAGCAGCCACCTTCAGTCTGCTGCTGGACAGCCAGCAGCAGCAGCAGCAGGAGAGGTATGTAATCAGGAGCCCTCCTGCTAAGGGTAGACAGCTGCTCGTTCCACCCCACCCCCCGCCTTAATTGGTTCTCCTCCCTTCCAACGGTGTTGAGGCGGGTGGGAACAGCAGGGGGTGAAGGTGCTGTGTTTAAAGAGGTGGAGTTATGCAGATCTAAAACGCGTGGATTGCAGCAGCAGCAAGCCGAAAAGTGCAGGCATGTAAGGGATCTAGAGGTTGACAACATGTCTTCTTAACGGGAGTCCAGGAGCTCATCTCCACAAATGGACTTTTTAGGATCCTTGGGTGGCTCCGTAGTTTGAAACCAATTCTGGTTATCGCTTCTCGGCCTTTTGGCTAAGATCAAGTGTAGTATCTGTTCTTATCAGTTTAATATCTGATACGTCCCCTATCTGGGGACCATATATTAAATGGATTTTTAGAACAGGGAGATGGAAAAAGAGCTTGCTCTGTCCACTCCACGCATTGACCTGGTATTGCAGTATCTCCAGGACCGGTGCACCCCTTCTTTAATGCAGTTTCTAAAATCAGAAAGAATTGAATTCAATGTTTTTTGTTCATTTTGCTTGTTTGTCGGATTTTGGGATGGACTCTTTGGCTCTGCTTTTCTTCTCCTCATTGGATTTTTCATGTTCAAAGTTGCAGAAGCCAGATTACAAGCTCATTTTGGTTCAACTTCAGCAACTGTGCATTGCATTGCCATGTAATGTGATGCAATGCTATCTTTCTAGCTCTCCCTTTCTACTTCCTTTTGGATAAACAGACATATTAGGCAAGCATTTTGGAGCTTTCACCTAAATAACTACAGGTGGTGAGATAAGCTGCACAATATAATTGACCTTTCAGTATATTGTTGCACACACACCATCTATTTAGCAAATGCCCTTGTTATCAACAGCAGCCTTTTAAACTCACCCGAGCTAACAGGTATGTGCGCTGGTTACACTGCTGCGCTTAAAATTTCTTTTTTGGTTTGCTACAATGCCTTTTCTGAAACGTTGTCTCCTTCTGCTGGAACACTGACTTCTTTCATTTAATGCCTGCAGACTATAAAAGAGAACCCAACCCAAAAAGTTTGGTTGATTAGTCTGTGG
Organism: Phyllobates terribilis; assembly: GCF_046119375.1. Classification (NCBI taxonomy): domain Eukaryota; kingdom Metazoa; phylum Chordata; class Amphibia; order Anura; family Dendrobatidae; genus Phyllobates; species Phyllobates terribilis. The sequence continues at coordinate 104,778 of NW_027365313.1, read as the reverse complement.
CATTCTGTTAAACTGTTGCTTATGGCGGTCTCTGTGAGCTTCTCAGCGACATTCAGCCAGCCAGGTATCCTGCCTGCAGTAGATGGAATGTGGCAATGGAACGCTGGCTGCGCGTGTCATAATAGGCTCTGAGCCTTTATATACCTGTGCACAGCAGCAGCCACCTTCAGTCTGCTGCTGGACAGCCAGCAGCAGCAGCAGCAGGAGAGGTATGTAATCAGGAGCCCTCCTGCTAAGGGTAGACAGCTGCTCGTTCCACCCCACCCCCCGCCTTAATTGGTTCTCCTCCCTTCCAACGGTGTTGAGGCGGGTGGGAACAGCAGGGGGTGAAGGTGCTGTGTTTAAAGAGGTGGAGTTATGCAGATCTAAAACGCGTGGATTGCAGCAGCAGCAAGCCGAAAAGTGCAGGCATGTAAGGGATCTAGAGGTTGACAACATGTCTTCTTAACGGGAGTCCAGGAGCTCATCTCCACAAATGGACTTTTTAGGATCCTTGGGTGGCTCCGTAGTTTGAAACCAATTCTGGTTATCGCTTCTCGGCCTTTTGGCTAAGATCAAGTGTAGTATCTGTTCTTATCAGTTTAATGTCTGATACGTCCCCTATCTGGGGACCATATATTAAATGGATTTTTAGAACAGGGAGATGGAAAAAGAGCTTGCTCTGTCCACTCCACGCATTGACCTGGTATTGCAGTATCTCCAGGACCGGTGCACCCCTTCTTTAATGCAGTTTCTAAAATCAGAAAGAATTGAATTCAATGTTTTTTGTTCATTTTGCTTGTTTGTCGGATTTTGGGATGGACTCTTTGGCTCTGCTTTTCTTCTCCTCATTGGATTTTTCATGTTCAAAGTTGCAGAAGCCAGATTACAAGCTCATTTTGGTTCAACTTCAGCAACTGTGCATTGCATTGCCATGTAATGTGATGCAATGCTATCTTTCTAGCTCTCCCTTTCTACTTCCTTTTGGATAAACAGACATATTAGGCAAGCATTTTGGAGCTTTCACCTAAATAACTACAGGTGGTGAGATAAGCTGCACAATATAATTGACCTTTCAGTATATTGTTGCACACACACCATCTATTTAGCAAATGCCCTTGTTATCAACAGCAGCCTTTTAAACTCACCCGAGCTAACAGGTATGTGCGCTGGTTACACTGCTGCGCTTAAAATTTCTTTTTTGGTTTGCTACAATGCCTTTTCTGAAACGTTGTCTCCTTCTGCTGGAACACTGACTTCTTTCATTTAATGCCTGCAGACTATAAAAGAGAACCCAACCCAAAAAGTTTGGTTGATTAGTCTGTGGCATTCTGTTAAACTGTTGCTTATGGCGGTCTCTGTGAGCTTCTCAGCGACATTCAGCCAGCCAGGTATCCTGCCTGCAGTAGATGGAATGTGGCAATGGAACGCTGGCTGCGCGTGTCATAATAGGCTCTGAGCCTTTATATACCTGTGCACAGCAGCAGCCACCTTCAGTCTGCTGCTGGACAGCCAGCAGCAGCAGCAGCAGGAGAGGTATGTAATCAGGAGCCCTCCTGCTAAGGGTAGACAGCTGCTCGTTCCACCCCACCCCCCGCCTTAATTGGTTCTCCTCCCTTCCAACGGTGTTGAGGCGGGTGGGAACAGCAGGGGGTGAAGGTGCTGTGTTTAAAGAGGTGGAGTTATGCAGATCTAAAACGCGTGGATTGCAGCAGCAGCAAGCCGAAAAGTGCAGGCATGTAAGGGATCTAGAGGTTGACAACAAGTCTTCTTAACGGGAGTCCAGGAGCTCATCTCCACAAATGGACTTTTTAGGATCCTTGGGTGGCTCCGTAGTTTGAAACCAATTCTGGTTATCGCTTCTCGGCCTTTTGGCTAAGATCAAGTGTAGTATCTGTTCTTATCAGTTTAATATCTGATACGTCCCCTATCTGGGGACCATATATTAAATGGATTTTTAGAACAGGGAGATGGAAAAAGAGCTTGCTCTGTCCACTCCACGCATTGACCTGGTATTGCAGTATCTCCAGGACCGGTGCACCCCTTCTTTAATGCAGTTTCTAAAATCAGAAAGAATTGAATTCAATGTTTTTTGTTCATTTTGCTTGTTTGTCGGATTTTGGGATGGACTCTTTGGCTCTGCTTTTCTTCTCCTCATTGGATTTTTCATGTTCAAAGTTGCAGAAGCCAGATTACAAGCTCATTTTGGTTCAACTTCAGCAACTGTGCATTGCATTGCCATGTAATGTGATGCAATGCTATCTTTCTAGCTCTCCCTTTCTACTTCCTTTTGGATAAACAGACATATTAGGCAAGCATTTTGGAGCTTTCACCTAAATAACTACAGGTGGTGAGATAAGCTGCACAATATAATTGACCTTTCAGTATATTGTTGCACACACACCATCTATTTAGCAAATGCCCTTGTTATCAACAGCAGCCTTTTAAACTCACCCGAGCTAACAGGTATGTGCGCTGGTTACACTGCTGCGCTTAAAATTTCTTTTTTGGTTTGCTACAATGCCTTTTCTGAAACGTTGTCTCCTTCTGCTGGAACACTGACTTCTTTCATTTAATGCCTGCAGACTATAAAAGAGAACCCAACCCAAAAAGTTTGGTTGATTAGTCTGTGGCATTCTGTTAAACTGTTGCTTATGGCGGTCTCTGTGAGCTTCTCAGCGACATTCAGCCAGCCAGGTATCCTGCCTGCAGTAGATGGAATGTGGCAATGGAACGCTGGCTGCGCGTGTCATAATAGGCTCTGAGCCTTTATATACCTGTGCACAGCAGCAGCCACCTTCAGTCTGCTGCTGGACAGCCAGCAGCAGCAGCAGCAGGAGAGGTATGTAATCAGGAGCCCTCCTGCTAAGGGTAGACAGCTGCTCGTTCCACCCCACCCCCCGCCTTAATTGGTTCTCCTCCCTTCCAACGGTGTTGAGGCGGGTGGGAACAGCAGGGGGTGAAGGTGCTGTGTTTAAAGAGGTGGAGTTATGCAGATCTAAAACGCGTGGATTGCAGCAGCAGCAAGCCGAAAAGTGCAGGCATGTAAGGGATCTAGAGGTTGACAACATGTCTTCTTAACGGGAGTCCAGGAGCTCATCTCCACAAATGGACTTTTTAGGATCCTTGGGTGGCTCCGTAGTTTGAAACCAATTCTGGTTATCGCTTCTCGGCCTTTTGGCTAAGATCAAGTGTAGTATCTGTTCTTATCAGTTTAATATCTGATACGTCCCCTATCTGGGGACCATATATTAAATGGATTTTTAGAACAGGGAGATGGAAAAAGAGCTTGCTCTGTCCACTCCACGCATTGACCTGGTATTGCAGTATCTCCAGGACCGGTGCACCCCTTCTTTAATGCAGTTTCTAAAATCAGAAAGAATTGAATTCAATGTTTTTTGTTCATTTTGCTTGTTTGTCGGATTTTGGGATGGACTCTTTGGCTCTGCTTTTCTTCTCCTCATTGGATTTTTCATGTTCAAAGTTGCAGAAGCCAGATTACAAGCTCATTTTGGTTCAACTTCAGCAACTGTGCATTGCATTGCCATGTAATGTGATGCAATGCTATCTTTCTAGCTCTCCCTTTCTACTTCCTTTTGGATAAACAGACATATTAGGCAAGCATTTTGGAGCTTTCACCTAAATAACTACAGGTGGTGAGATAAGCTGCACAATATAATTGACCTTTCAGTATATTGTTGCACACACACCATCTATTTAGCAAATGCCCTTGTTATCAACAGCAGCCTTTTAAACTCACCCGAGCTAACAGGTATGTGCGCTGGTTACACTGCTGCGCTTAAAATTTCTTTTTTGGTTTGCTACAATGCCTTTTCTGAAACGTTGTCTCCTTCTGCTGGAACACTGACTTCTTTCATTTAATGCCTGCAGACTATAAAAGAGAACCCAACCCAAAAAGTTTGGTTGATTAGTCTGTGGCATTCTGTTAAACTGTTGCTTATGGCGGTCTCTGTGAGCTTCTCAGCGACATTCAGCCAGCCAGGTATCCTGCCTGCAGTAGATGGAATGTGGCAATGGAACGCTGGCTGCGCGTGTCATAATAGGCTCTGAGCCTTTATATACCTGTGCACAGCAGCAGCCACCTTCAGTCTGCTGCTGGACAGCCAGCAGCAGCAGCAGCAGGAGAGGTATGTAATCAGGAGCCCTCCTGCTAAGGGTAGACAGCTGCTCGTTCCACCCCACCCCCCGCCTTAATTGGTTCTCCTCCCTTCCAACGGTGTTGAGGCGGGTGGGAACAGCAGGGGGTGAAGGTGCTGTGTTTAAAGAGGTGGAGTTATGCAGATCTAAAACGCGTGGATTGCAGCAGCAGCAAGCCGAAAAGTGCAGGCATGTAAGGGATCTAGAGGTTGACAACATGTCTTCTTAACGGGAGTCCAGGAGCTCATCTCCACAAATGGACTTTTTAGGATCCTTGGGTGGCTCCGTAGTTTGAAACCAATTCTGGTTATCGCTTCTCGGCCTTTTGGCTAAGATCAAGTGTAGTATCTGTTCTTATCAGTTTAATGTCTGATACGTCCCCTATCTGGGGACCATATATTAAATGGATTTTTAGAACAGGGAGATGGAAAAAGAGCTTGCTCTGTCCACTCCACGCATTGACCTGGTATTGCAGTATCTCCAGGACCGGTGCACCCCTTCTTTAATGCAGTTTCTAAAATCAGAAAGAATTGAATTCAATGTTTTTTGTTCATTTTGCTTGTTTGTCGGATTTTGGGATGGACTCTTTGGCTCTGCTTTTCTTCTCCTCATTGGATTTTTCATGTTCAAAGTTGCAGAAGCCAGATTACAAGCTCATTTTGGTTCAACTTCAGCAACTGTGCATTGCATTGCCATGTAATGTGATGCAATGCTATCTTTCTAGCTCTCCCTTTCTACTTCCTTTTGGATAAACAGACATATTAGGCAAGCATTTTGGAGCTTTCACCTAAATAACTACAGGTGGTGAGATAAGCTGCACAATATAATTGACCTTTCAGTATATTGTTGCACACACACCATCTATTTAGCAAATGCCCTTGTTATCAACAGCAGCCTTTTAAACTCACCCGAGCTAACAGGTATGTGCGCTGGTTACACTGCTGCGCTTAAAATTTCTTTTTTGGTTTGCTACAATGCCTTTTCTGAAACGTTGTCTCCTTCTGCTGGAACACTGACTTCTTTCATTTAATGCCTGCAGACTATAAAAGAGAACCCAACCCAAAAAGTTTGGTTGATTAGTCTGTGGCATTCTGTTAAACTGTTGCTTATGGCGGTCTCTGTGAGCTTCTCAGCGACATTCAGCCAGCCAGGTATCCTGCCTGCAGTAGATGGAATGTGGCAATGGAACGCTGGCTGCGCGTGTCATAATAGGCTCTGAGCCTTTATATACCTGTGCACAGCAGCAGCCACCTTCAGTCTGCTGCTGGACAGCCAGCAGCAGCAGCAGCAGCAGGAGAGGTATGTAATCAGGAGCCCTCCTGCTAAGGGTAGACAGCTGCTCGTTCCACCCCACCCCCCGCCTTAATTGGTTCTCCTCCCTTCCAACGGTGTTGAGGCGGGTGGGAACAGCAGGGGGTGAAGGTGCTGTGTTTAAAGAGGTGGAGTTATGCAGATCTAAAACGCGTGGATTGCAGCAGCAGCAAGCCGAAAAGTGCAGGCATGTAAGGGATCTAGAGGTTGACAACATGTCTTCTTAACGGGAGTCCAGGAGCTCATCTCCACAAATGGACTTTTTAGGATCCTTGGGTGGCTCCGTAGTTTGAAACCAATTCTGGTTATCGCTTCTCGGCCTTTTGGCTAAGATCAAGTGTAGTATCTGTTCTTATCAGTTTAATATCTGATACGTCCCCTATCTGGGGACCATATATTAAATGGATTTTTAGAACAGGGAGATGGAAAAAGAGCTTGCTCTGTCCACTCCACGCATTGACCTGGTATTGCAGTATCTCCAGGACCGGTGCACCCCTTCTTTAATGCAGTTTCTAAAATCAGAAAGAATTGAATTCAATGTTTTTTGTTCATTTTGCTTGTTTGTCGGATTTTGGGATGGACTCTTTGGCTCTGCTTTTCTTCTCCTCATTGGATTTTTCATGTTCAAAGTTGCAGAAGCCAGATTACAAGCTCATTTTGGTTCAACTTCAGCAACTGTGCATTGCATTGCCATGTAATGTGATGCAATGCTATCTTTCTAGCTCTCCCTTTCTACTTCCTTTTGGATAAACAGACATATTAGGCAAGCATTTTGGAGCTTTCACCTAAATAACTACAGGTGGTGAGATAAGCTGCACAATATAATTGACCTTTCAGTATATTGTTGCACACACACCATCTATTTAGCAAATGCCCTTGTTATCAACAGCAGCCTTTTAAACTCACCCGAGCTAACAGGTATGTGCGCTGGTTACACTGCTGCGCTTAAAATTTCTTTTTTGGTTTGCTACAATGCCTTTTCTGAAACGTTGTCTCCTTCTGCTGGAACACTGACTTCTTTCATTTAATGCCTGCAGACTATAAAAGAGAACCCAACCCAAAAAGTTTGGTTGATTAGTCTGTGGCATTCTGTTAAACTGTTGCTTATGGCGGTCTCTGTGAGCTTCTCAGCGACATTCAGCCAGCCAGGTATCCTGCCTGCAGTAGATGGAATGTGGCAATGGAACGCTGGCTGCGCGTGTCATAATAGGCTCTGAGCCTTTATATACCTGTGCACAGCAGCAGCCACCTTCAGTCTGCTGCTGGACAGCCAGCAGCAGCAGCAGCAGCAGGAGAGGTATGTAATCAGGAGCCCTCCTGCTAAGGGTAGACAGCTGCTCGTTCCACCCCACCCCCCGCCTTAATTGGTTCTCCTCCCTTCCAACGGTGTTGAGGCGGGTGGGAACAGCAGGGGGTGAAGGTGCTGTGTTTAAAGAGGTGGAGTTATGCAGATCTAAAACGCGTGGATTGCAGCAGCAGCAAGCCGAAAAGTGCAGGCATGTAAGGGATCTAGAGGTTGACAACATGTCTTCTTAACGGGAGTCCAGGAGCTCATCTCCACAAATGGACTTTTTAGGATCCTTGGGTGGCTCCGTAGTTTGAAACCAATTCTGGTTATCGCTTCTCGGCCTTTTGGCTAAGATCAAGTGTAGTATCTGTTCTTATCAGTTTAATATCTGATACGTCCCCTATCTGGGGACCATATATTAAATGGATTTTTAGAACAGGGAGATGGAAAAAGAGCTTGCTCTGTCCACTCCACGCATTGACCTGGTATTGCAGTATCTCCAGGACCGGTGCACCCCTTCTTTAATGCAGTTTCTAAAATCAGAAAGAATTGAATTCAATGTTTTTTGTTCATTTTGCTTGTTTGTCGGATTTTGGGATGGACTCTTTGGCTCTGCTTTTCTTCTCCTCATTGGATTTTTCATGTTCAAAGTTGCAGAAGCCAGATTACAAGCTCATTTTGGTTCAACTTCAGCAACTGTGCATTGCATTGCCATGTAATGTGATGCAATGCTATCTTTCTAGCTCTCCCTTTCTACTTCCTTTTGGATAAACAGACATATTAGGCAAGCATTTTGGAGCTTTCACCTAAATAACTACAGGTGGTGAGATAAGCTGCACAATATAATTGACCTTTCAGTATATTGTTGCACACACACCATCTATTTAGCAAATGCCCTTGTTATCAACAGCAGCCTTTTAAACTCACCCGAGCTAACAGGTATGTGCGCTGGTTACACTGCTGCGCTTAAAATTTCTTTTTTGGTTTGCTACAATGCCTTTTCTGAAACGTTGTCTCCTTCTGCTGGAACACTGACTTCTTTCATTTAATGCCTGCAGACTATAAAAGAGAACCCAACCCAAAAAGTTTGGTTGATTAGTCTGTGGCATTCTGTTAAACTGTTGCTTATGGCGGTCTCTGTGAGCTTCTCAGCGACATTCAGCCAGCCAGGTATCCTGCCTGCAGTAGATGGAATGTGGCAATGGAACGCTGGCTGCGCGTGTCATAATAGGCTCTGAGCCTTTATATACCTGTGCACAGCAGCAGCCACCTTCAGTCTGCTGCTGGACAGCCAGCAGCAGCAGCAGCAGGAGAGGTATGTAATCAGGAGCCCTCCTGCTAAGGGTAGACAGCTGCTCGTTCCACCCCACCCCCCGCCTTAATTGGTTCTCCTCCCTTCCAACGGTGTTGAGGCGGGTGGGAACAGCAGGGGGTGAAGGTGCTGTGTTTAAAGAGGTGGAGTTATGCAGATCTAAAACGCGTGGATTGCAGCAGCAGCAAGCCGAAAAGTGCAGGCATGTAAGGGATCTAGAGGTTGACAACATGTCTTCTTAACGGGAGTCCAGGAGCTCATCTCCACAAATGGACTTTTTAGGATCCTTGGGTGGCTCCGTAGTTTGAAACCAATTCTGGTTATCGCTTCTCGGCCTTTTGGCTAAGATCAAGTGTAGTATCTGTTCTTATCAGTTTAATATCTGATACGTCCCCTATCTGGGGACCATATATTAAATGGATTTTTAGAACAGGGAGATGGAAAAAGAGCTTGCTCTGTCCACTCCACGCATTGACCTGGTATTGCAGTATCTCCAGGACCGGTGCACCCCTTCTTTAATGCAGTTTCTAAAATCAGAAAGAATTGAATTCAATGTTTTTTGTTCATTTTGCTTGTTTGTCGGATTTTGGGATGGACTCTTTGGCTCTGCTTTTCTTCTCCTCATTGGATTTTTCATGTTCAAAGTTGCAGAAGCCAGATTACAAGCTCATTTTGGTTCAACTTCAGCAACTGTGCATTGCATTGCCATGTAATGTGATGCAATGCTATCTTTCTAGCTCTCCCTTTCTACTTCCTTTTGGATAAACAGACATATTAGGCAAGCATTTTGGAGCTTTCACCTAAATAACTACAGGTGGTGAGATAAGCTGCACAATATAATTGACCTTTCAGTATATTGTTGCACACACACCATCTATTTAGCAAATGCCCTTGTTATCAACAGCAGCCTTTTAAACTCACCCGAGCTAACAGGTATGTGCGCTGGTTACACTGCTGCGCTTAAAATTTCTTTTTTGGTTTGCTACAATGCCTTTTCTGAAACGTTGTCTCCTTCTGCTGGAACACTGACTTCTTTCATTTAATGCCTGCAGACTATAAAAGAGAACCCAACCCAAAAAGTTTGGTTGATTAGTCTGTGGCATTCTGTTAAACTGTTGCTTATGGCGGTCTCTGTGAGCTTCTCAGCGACATTCAGCCAGCCAGGTATCCTGCCTGCAGTAGATGGAATGTGGCAATGGAACGCTGGCTGCGCGTGTCATAATAGGCTCTGAGCCTTTATATACCTGTGCACAGCAGCAGCCACCTTCAGTCTGCTGCTGGACAGCCAGCAGCAGCAGCAGCAGGAGAGGTATGTAATCAGGAGCCCTCCTGCTAAGGGTAGACAGCTGCTCGTTCCACCCCACCCCCCGCCTTAATTGGTTCTCCTCCCTTCCAACGGTGTTGAGGCGGGTGGGAACAGCAGGGGGTGAAGGTGCTGTGTTTAAAGAGGTGGAGTTATGCAGATCTAAAACGCGTGGATTGCAGCAGCAGCAAGCCGAAAAGTGCAGGCATGTAAGGGATCTAGAGGTTGACAACATGTCTTCTTAACGGGAGTCCAGGAGCTCATCTCCACAAATGGACTTTTTAGGATCCTTGGGTGGCTCCGTAGTTTGAAACCAATTCTGGTTATCGCTTCTCGGCCTTTTGGCTAAGATCAAGTGTAGTATCTGTTCTTATCAGTTTAATATCTGATACGTCCCCTATCTGGGGACCATATATTAAATGGATTTTTAGAACAGGGAGATGGAAAAAGAGCTTGCTCTGTCCACTCCACGCATTGACCTGGTATTGCAGTATCTCCAGGACCGGTGCACCCCTTCTTTAATGCAGTTTCTAAAATCAGAAAGAATTGAATTCAATGTTTTTTGTTCATTTTGCTTGTTTGTCGGATTTTGGGATGGACTCTTTGGCTCTGCTTTTCTTCTCCTCATTGGATTTTTCATGTTCAAAGTTGCAGAAGCCAGATTACAAGCTCATTTTGGTTCAACTTCAGCAACTGTGCATTGCATTGCCATGTAATGTGATGCAATGCTATCTTTCTAGCTCTCCCTTTCTACTTCCTTTTGGATAAACAGACATATTAGGCAAGCATTTTGGAGCTTTCACCTAAATAACTACAGGTGGTGAGATAAGCTGCACAATATAATTGACCTTTCAGTATATTGTTGCACACACACCATCTATTTAGCAAATGCCCTTGTTATCAACAGCAGCCTTTTAAACTCACCCGAGCTAACAGGTATGTGCGCTGGTTACACTGCTGCGCTTAAAATTTCTTTTTTGGTTTGCTACAATGCCTTTTCTGAAACGTTGTCTCCTTCTGCTGGAACACTGACTTCTTTCATTTAATGCCTGCAGACTATAAAAGAGAACCCAACCCAAAAAGTTTGGTTGATTAGTCTGTGGCATTCTGTTAAACTGTTGCTTATGGCGGTCTCTGTGAGCTTCTCAGCGACATTCAGCCAGCCAGGTATCCTGCCTGCAGTAGATGGAATGTGGCAATGGAACGCTGGCTGCGCGTGTCATAATAGGCTCTGAGCCTTTATATACCTGTGCACAGCAGCAGCCACCTTCAGTCTGCTGCTGGACAGCCAGCAGCAGCAGCAGCAGGAGAGGTATGTAATCAGGAGCCCTCCTGCTAAGGGTAGACAGCTGCTCGTTCCACCCCACCCCCCGCCTTAATTGGTTCTCCTCCCTTCCAACGGTGTTGAGGCGGGTGGGAACAGCAGGGGGTGAAGGTGCTGTGTTTAAAGAGGTGGAGTTATGCAGATCTAAAACGCGTGGATTGCAGCAGCAGCAAGCCGAAAAGTGCAGGCATGTAAGGGATCTAGAGGTTGACAACATGTCTTCTTAACGGGAGTCCAGGAGCTCATCTCCACAAATGGACTTTTTAGGATCCTTGGGTGGCTCCGTAGTTTGAAACCAATTCTGGTTATCGCTTCTCGGCCTTTTGGCTAAGATCAAGTGTAGTATCTGTTCTTATCAGTTTAATATCTGATACGTCCCCTATCTGGGGACCATATATTAAATGGATTTTTAGAACAGGGAGATGGAAAAAGAGCTTGCTCTGTCCACTCCACGCATTGACCTGGTATTGCAGTATCTCCAGGACCGGTGCACCCCTTCTTTAATGCAGTTTCTAAAATCAGAAAGAATTGAATTCAATGTTTTTTGTTCATTTTGCTTGTTTGTCGGATTTTGGGATGGACTCTTTGGCTCTGCTTTTCTTCTCCTCATTGGATTTTTCATGTTCAAAGTTGCAGAAGCCAGATTACAAGCTCATTTTGGTTCAACTTCAGCAACTGTGCATTGCATTGCCATGTAATGTGATGCAATGCTATCTTTCTAGCTCTCCCTTTCTACTTCCTTTTGGATAAACAGACATATTAGGCAAGCATTTTGGAGCTTTCACCTAAATAACTACAGGTGGTGAGATAAGCTGCACAATATAATTGACCTTTCAGTATATTGTTGCACACACACCATCTATTTAGCAAATGCCCTTGTTATCAACAGCAGCCTTTTAAACTCACCCGAGCTAACAGGTATGTGCGCTGGTTACACTGCTGCGCTTAAAATTTCTTTTTTGGTTTGCTACAATGCCTTTTCTGAAACGTTGTCTCCTTCTGCTGGAACACTGACTTCTTTCATTTAATGCCTGCAGACTATAAAAGAGAACCCAACCCAAAAAGTTTGGTTGATTAGTCTGTGGCATTCTGTTAAACTGTTGCTTATGGCGGTCTCTGTGAGCTTCTCAGCGACATTCAGCCAGCCAGGTATCCTGCCTGCAGTAGATGGAATGTGGCAATGGAACGCTGGCTGCGCGTGTCATAATAGGCTCTGAGCCTTTATATACCTGTGCACAGCAGCAGCCACCTTCAGTCTGCTGCTGGACAGCCAGCAGCAGCAGCAGCAGGAGAGGTATGTAATCAGGAGCCCTCCTGCTAAGGGTAGACAGCTGCTCGTTCCACCCCACCCCCCGCCTTAATTGGTTCTCCTCCCTTCCAACGGTGTTGAGGCGGGTGGGAACAGCAGGGGGTGAAGGTGCTGTGTTTAAAGAGGTGGAGTTATGCAGATCTAAAACGCGTGGATTGCAGCAGCAGCAAGCCGAAAAGTGCAGGCATGTAAGGGATCTAGAGGTTGACAACATGTCTTCTTAACGGGAGTCCAGGAGCTCATCTCCACAAATGGACTTTTTAGGATCCTTGGGTGGCTCCGTAGTTTGAAACCAATTCTGGTTATCGCTTCTCGGCCTTTTGGCTAAGATCAAGTGTAGTATCTGTTCTTATCAGTTTAATATCTGATACGTCCCCTATCTGGGGACCATATATTAAATGGATTTTTAGAACAGGGAGATGGAAAAAGAGCTTGCTCTGTCCACTCCACGCATTGACCTGGTATTGCAGTATCTCCAGGACCGGTGCACCCCTTCTTTAATGCAGTTTCTAAAATCAGAAAGAATTGAATTCAATGTTTTTTGTTCATTTTGCTTGTTTGTCGGATTTTGGGATGGACTCTTTGGCTCTGCTTTTCTTCTCCTCATTGGATTTTTCATGTTCAAAGTTGCAGAAGCCAGATTACAAGCTCATTTTGGTTCAACTTCAGCAACTGTGCATTGCATTGCCATGTAATGTGATGCAATGCTATCTTTCTAGCTCTCCCTTTCTACTTCCTTTTGGATAAACAGACATATTAGGCAAGCATTTTGGAGCTTTCACCTAAATAACTACAGGTGGTGAGATAAGCTGCACAATATAATTGACCTTTCAGTATATTGTTGCACACACACCATCTATTTAGCAAATGCCCTTGTTATCAACAGCAGCCTTTTAAACTCACCCGAGCTAACAGGTATGTGCGCTGGTTACACTGCTGCGCTTAAAATTTCTTTTTTGGTTTGCTACAATGCCTTTTCTGAAACGTTGTCTCCTTCTGCTGGAACACTGACTTCTTTCATTTAATGCCTGCAGACTATAAAAGAGAACCCAACCCAAAAAGTTTGGTTGATTAGTCTGTGGCATTCTGTTAAACTGTTGCTTATGGCGGTCTCTGTGAGCTTCTCAGCGACATTCAGCCAGCCAGGTATCCTGCCTGCAGTAGATGGAATGTGGCAATGGAACGCTGGCTGCGCGTGTCATAATAGGCTCTGAGCCTTTATATACCTGTGCACAGCAGCAGCCACCTTCAGTCTGCTGCTGGACAGCCAGCAGCAGCAGCAGCAGGAGAGGTATGTAATCAGGAGCCCTCCTGCTAAGGGTAGACAGCTGCTCGTTCCACCCCACCCCCCGCCTTAATTGGTTCTCCTCCCTTCCAACGGTGTTGAGGCGGGTGGGAACAGCAGGGGGTGAAGGTGCTGTGTTTAAAGAGGTGGAGTTATGCAGATCTAAAACGCGTGGATTGCAGCAGCAGCAAGCCGAAAAGTGCAGGCATGTAAGGGATCTAGAGGTTGACAACATGTCTTCTTAACGGGAGTCCAGGAGCTCATCTCCACAAATGGACTTTTTAGGATCCTTGGGTGGCTCCGTAGTTTGAAACCAATTCTGGTTATCGCTTCTCGGCCTTTTGGCTAAGATCAAGTGTAGTATCTGTTCTTATCAGTTTAATATCTGATACGTCCCCTATCTGGGGACCATATATTAAATGGATTTTTAGAACAGGGAGATGGAAAAAGAGCTTGCTCTGTCCACTCCACGCATTGACCTGGTATTGCAGTATCTCCAGGACCGGTGCACCCCTTCTTTAATGCAGTTTCTAAAATCAGAAAGAATTGAATTCAATGTTTTTTGTTCATTTTGCTTGTTTGTCGGATTTTGGGATGGACTCTTTGGCTCTGCTTTTCTTCTCCTCATTGGATTTTTCATGTTCAAAGTTGCAGAAGCCAGATTACAAGCTCATTTTGGTTCAACTTCAGCAACTGTGCATTGCATTGCCATGTAATGTGATGCAATGCTATCTTTCTAGCTCTCCCTTTCTACTTCCTTTTGGATAAACAGACATATTAGGCAAGCATTTTGGAGCTTTCACCTAAATAACTACAGGTGGTGAGATAAGCTGCACAATATAATTGACCTTTCAGTATATTGTTGCACACACACCATCTATTTAGCAAATGCCCTTGTTATCAACAGCAGCCTTTTAAACTCACCCGAGCTAACAGGTATGTGCGCTGGTTACACTGCTGCGCTTAAAATTTCTTTTTTGGTTTGCTACAATGCCTTTTCTGAAACGTTGTCTCCTTCTGCTGGAACACTGACTTCTTTCATTTAATGCCTGCAGACTATAAAAGAGAACCCAACCCAAAAAGTTTGGTTGATTAGTCTGTGGCATTCTGTTAAACTGTTGCTTATGGCGGTCTCTGTGAGCTTCTCAGCGACATTCAGCCAGCCAGGTATCCTGCCTGCAGTAGATGGAATGTGGCAATGGAACGCTGGCTGCGCGTGTCATAATAGGCTCTGAGCCTTTATATACCTGTGCACAGCAGCAGCCACCTTCAGTCTGCTGCTGGACAGCCAGCAGCAGCAGCAGGAGAGGTATGTAATCAGGAGCCCTCCTGCTAAGGGTAGACAGCTGCTCGTTCCACCCCACCCCCCGCCTTAATTGGTTCTCCTCCCTTCCAACGGTGTTGAGGCGGGTGGGAACAGCAGGGGGTGAAGGTGCTGTGTTTAAAGAGGTGGAGTTATGCAGATCTAAAACGCGTGGATTGCAGCAGCAGCAAGCCGAAAAGTGCAGGCATGTAAGGGATCTAGAGGTTGACAACATGTCTTCTTAACGGGAGTCCAGGAGCTCATCTCCACAAATGGACTTTTTAGGATCCTTGGGTGGCTCCGTAGTTTGAAACCAATTCTGGTTATCGCTTCTCGGCCTTTTGGCTAAGATCAAGTGTAGTATCTGTTCTTATCAGTTTAATATCTGATACGTCCCCTATCTGGAGACCATATATTAAATGGATTTTTAGAACAGGGAGATGGAAAAAGAGCTTGCTCTGTCCACTCCACGCATTGACCTGGTATTGCAGTATCTCCAGGACCGGTGCACCCCTTCTTTAATGCAGTTTCTAAAATCAGAAAGAATTGAATTCAATGTTTTTTGTTCATTTTGCTTGTTTGTCGGATTTTGGGATGGACTCTTTGGCTCTGCTTTTCTTCTCCTCATTGGATTTTTCATGTTCAAAGTTGCAGAAGCCAGATTACAAGCTCATTTTGGTTCAACTTCAGCAACTGTGCATTGCATTGCCATGTAATGTGATGCAATGCTATCTTTCTAGCTCTCCCTTTCTACTTCCTTTTGGATAAACAGACATATTAGGCAAGCATTTTGGAGCTTTCACCTAAATAACTACAGGTGGTGAGATAAGCTGCACAATATAATTGACCTTTCAGTATATTGTTGCACACACACCATCTATTTAGCAAATGCCCTTGTTATCAACAGCAGCCTTTTAAACTCACCCGAGCTAACAGGTATGTGCGCTGGTTACACTGCTGCGCTTAAAATTTCTTTTTTGGTTTGCTACAATGCCTTTTCTGAAACGTTGTCTCCTTCTGCTGGAACACTGACTTCTTTCATTTAATGCCTGCAGACTATAAAAGAGAACCCAACCCAAAAAGTTTGGTTGATTAGTCTGTGGCATTCTGTTAAACTGTTGCTTATGGCGGTCTCTGTGAGCTTCTCAGCGACATTCAGCCAGCCAGGTATCCTGCCTGCAGTAGATGGAATGTGGCAATGGAACGCTGGCTGCGCGTGTCATAATAGGCTCTGAGCCTTTATATACCTGTGCACAGCAGCAGCCACCTTCAGTCTGCTGCTGGACAGCCAGCAGCAGCAGCAGCAGGAGAGGTATGTAATCAGGAGCCCTCCTGCTAAGGGTAGACAGCTGCTCGTTCCACCCCACCCCCCGCCTTAATTGGTTCTCCTCCCTTCCAACGGTGTTGAGGCGGGTGGGAACAGCAGGGGGTGAAGGTGCTGTGTTTAAAGAGGTGGAGTTATGCAGATCTAAAACGCGTGGATTGCAGCAGCAGCAAGCCGAAAAGTGCAGGCATGTAAGGGATCTAGAGGTTGACAACATGTCTTCTTAACGGGAGTCCAGGAGCTCATCTCCACAAATGGACTTTTTAGGATCCTTGGGTGGCTCCGTAGTTTGAAACCAATTCTGGTTATCGCTTCTCGGCCTTTTGGCTAAGATCAAGTGTAGTATCTGTTCTTATCAGTTTAATATCTGATACGTCCCCTATCTGGGGACCATATATTAAATGGATTTTTAGAACAGGGAGATGGAAAAAGAGCTTGCTCTGTCCACTCCACGCATTGACCTGGTATTGCAGTATCTCCAGGACCGGTGCACCCCTTCTTTAATGCAGTTTCTAAAATCAGAAAGAATTGAATTCAATGTTTTTTGTTCATTTTGCTTGTTTGTCGGATTTTGGGATGGACTCTTTGGCTCTGCTTTTCTTCTCCTCATTGGATTTTTCATGTTCAAAGTTGCAGAAGCCAGATTACAAGCTCATTTTGGTTCAACTTCAGCAACTGTGCATTGCATTGCCATGTAATGTGATGCAATGCTATCTTTCTAGCTCTCCCTTTCTACTTCCTTTTGGATAAACAGACATATTAGGCAAGCATTTTGGAGCTTTCACCTAAATAACTACAGGTGGTGAGATAAGCTGCACAATATAATTGACCTTTCAGTATATTGTTGCACACACACCATCTATTTAGCAAATGCCCTTGTTATCAACAGCAGCCTTTTAAACTCACCCGAGCTAACAGGTATGTGCGCTGGTTACACTGCTGCGCTTAAAATTTCTTTTTTGGTTTGCTACAATGCCTTTTCTGAAACGTTGTCTCCTTCTGCTGGAACACTGACTTCTTTCATTTAATGCCTGCAGACTATAAAAGAGAACCCAACCCAAAAAGTTTGGTTGATTAGTCTGTGGCATTCTGTTAAACTGTTGCTTATGGCGGTCTCTGTGAGCTTCTCAGCGACATTCAGCCAGCCAGGTATCCTGCCTGCAGTAGATGGAATGTGGCAATGGAACGCTGGCTGCGCGTGTCATAATAGGCTCTGAGCCTTTATATACCTGTGCACAGCAGCAGCCACCTTCAGTCTGCTGCTGGACAGCCAGCAGCAGCAGCAGCAGGAGAGGTATGTAATCAGGAGCCCTCCTGCTAAGGGTAGACAGCTGCTCGTTCCACCCCACCCCCCGCCTTAATTGGTTCTCCTCCCTTCCAACGGTGTTGAGGCGGGTGGGAACAGCAGGGGGTGAAGGTGCTGTGTTTAAAGAGGTGGAGTTATGCAGATCTAAAACGCGTGGATTGCAGCAGCAGCAAGCCGAAAAGTGCAGGCATGTAAGGGATCTAGAGGTTGACAACATGTCTTCTTAACGGGAGTCCAGGAGCTCATCTCCACAAATGGACTTTTTAGGATCCTTGGGTGGCTCCGTAGTTTGAAACCAATTCTGGTTATCGCTTCTCGGCCTTTTGGCTAAGATCAAGTGTAGTATCTGTTCTTATCAGTTTAATATCTGATACGTCCCCTATCTGGGGACCATATATTAAATGGATTTTTAGAACAGGGAGATGGAAAAAGAGCTTGCTCTGTCCACTCCACGCATTGACCTGGTATTGCAGTATCTCCAGGACCGGTGCACCCCTTCTTTAATGCAGTTTCTAAAATCAGAAAGAATTGAATTCAATGTTTTTTGTTCATTTTGCTTGTTTGTCGGATTTTGGGATGGACTCTTTGGCTCTGCTTTTCTTCTCCTCATTGGATTTTTCATGTTCAAAGTTGCAGAAGCCAGATTACAAGCTCATTTTGGTTCAACTTCAGCAACTGTGCATTGCATTGCCATGTAATGTGATGCAATGCTATCTTTCTAGCTCTCCCTTTCTACTTCCTTTTGGATAAACAGACATATTAGGCAAGCATTTTGGAGCTTTCACCTAAATAACTACAGGTGGTGAGATAAGCTGCACAATATAATTGACCTTTCAGTATATTGTTGCACACACACCATCTATTTAGCAAATGCCCTTGTTATCAACAGCAGCCTTTTAAACTCACCCGAGCTAACAGGTATGTGCGCTGGTTACACTGCTGCGCTTAAAATTTCTTTTTTGGTTTGCTACAATGCCTTTTCTGAAACGTTGTCTCCTTCTGCTGGAACACTGACTTCTTTCATTTAATGCCTGCAGACTATAAAAGAGAACCCAACCCAAAAAGTTTGGTTGATTAGTCTGTGGCATTCTGTTAAACTGTTGCTTATGGCGGTCTCTGTGAGCTTCTCAGCGACATTCAGCCAGCCAGGTATCCTGCCTGCAGTAGATGGAATGTGGCAATGGAACGCTGGCTGCGCGTGTCATAATAGGCTCTGAGCCTTTATATACCTGTGCACAGCAGCAGCCACCTTCAGTCTGCTGCTGGACAGCCAGCAGCAGCAGCAGCAGGAGAGGTATGTAATCAGGAGCCCTCCTGCTAAGGGTAGACAGCTGCTCGTTCCACCCCACCCCCCGCCTTAATTGGTTCTCCTCCCTTCCAACGGTGTTGAGGCGGGTGGGAACAGCAGGGGGTGAAGGTGCTGTGTTTAAAGAGGTGGAGTTATGCAGATCTAAAACGCGTGGATTGCAGCAGCAGCAAGCCGAAAAGTGCAGGCATGTAAGGGATCTAGAGGTTGACAACATGTCTTCTTAACGGGAGTCCAGGAGCTCATCTCCACAAATGGACTTTTTAGGATCCTTGGGTGGCTCCGTAGTTTGAAACCAATTCTGGTTATCGCTTCTCGGCCTTTTGGCTAAGATCAAGTGTAGTATCTGTTCTTATCAGTTTAATATCTGATACGTCCCCTATCTGGGGACCATATATTAAATGGATTTTTAGAACAGGGAGATGGAAAAAGAGCTTGCTCTGTCCACTCCACGCATTGACCTGGTATTGCAGTATCTCCAGGACCGGTGCACCCCTTCTTTAATGCAGTTTCTAAAATCAGAAAGAATTGAATTCAATGTTTTTTGTTCATTTTGCTTGTTTGTCGGATTTTGGGATGGACTCTTTGGCTCTGCTTTTCTTCTCCTCATTGGATTTTTCATGTTCAAAGTTGCAGAAGCCAGATTACAAGCTCATTTTGGTTCAACTTCAGCAACTGTGCATTGCATTGCCATGTAATGTGATGCAATGCTATCTTTCTAGCTCTCCCTTTCTACTTCCTTTTGGATAAACAGACATATTAGGCAAGCATTTTGGAGCTTTCACCTAAATAACTACAGGTGGTGAGATAAGCTGCACAATATAATTGACCTTTCAGTATATTGTTGCACACACACCATCTATTTAGCAAATGCCCTTGTTATCAACAGCAGCCTTTTAAACTCACCCGAGCTAACAGGTATGTGCGCTGGTTACACTGCTGCGCTTAAAATTTCTTTTTTGGTTTGCTACAATGCCTTTTCTGAAACGTTGTCTCCTTCTGCTGGAACACTGACTTCTTTCATTTAATGCCTGCAGACTATAAAAGAGAACCCAACCCAAAAAGTTTGGTTGATTAGTCTGTGGCATTCTGTTAAACTGTTGCTTATGGCGGTCTCTGTGAGCTTCTCAGCGACATTCAGCCAGCCAGGTATCCTGCCTGCAGTAGATGGAATGTGGCAATGGAACGCTGGCTGCGCGTGTCATAATAGGCTCTGAGCCTTTATATACCTGTGCACAGCAGCAGCCACCTTCAGTCTGCTGCTGGACAGCCAGCAGCAGCAGCAGCAGGAGAGGTATGTAATCAGGAGCCCTCCTGCTAAGGGTAGACAGCTGCTCGTTCCACCCCACCCCCCGCCTTAATTGGTTCTCCTCCCTTCCAACGGTGTTGAGGCGGGTGGGAACAGCAGGGGGTGAAGGTGCTGTGTTTAAAGAGGTGGAGTTATGCAGATCTAAAACGCGTGGATTGCAGCAGCAGCAAGCCGAAAAGTGCAGGCATGTAAGGGATCTAGAGGTTGACAACATGTCTTCTTAACGGGAGTCCAGGAGCTCATCTCCACAAATGGACTTTTTAGGATCCTTGGGTGGCTCCGTAGTTTGAAACCAATTCTGGTTATTGCTTCTCGGCCTTTTGGCTAAGATCAAGTGTAGTATCTGTTCTTATCAGTTTAATATCTGATACGTCCCCTATCTGGGGACCATATATTAAATGGATTTTTAGAACAGGGAGATGGAAAAAGAGCTTGCTCTGTCCACTCCACGCATTGACCTGGTATTGCAGTATCTCCAGGACCGGTGCACCCCTTCTTTAATGCAGTTTCTAAAATCAGAAAGAATTGAATTCAATGTTTTTTGTTCATTTTGCTTGTTTGTCGGATTTTGGGATGGACTCTTTGGCTCTGCTTTTCTTCTCCTCATTGGATTTTTCATGTTCAAAGTTGCAGAAGCCAGATTACAAGCTCATTTTGGTTCAACTTCAGCAACTGTGCATTGCATTGCCATGTAATGTGATGCAATGCTATCTTTCTAGCTCTCCCTTTCTACTTCCTTTTGGATAAACAGACATATTAGGCAAGCATTTTGGAGCTTTCACCTAAATAACTACAGGTGGTGAGATAAGCTGCACAATATAATTGACCTTTCAGTATATTGTTGCACACACACCATCTATTTAGCAAATGCCCTTGTTATCAACAGCAGCCTTTTAAACTCACCCGAGCTAACAGGTATGTGCGCTGGTTACACTGCTGCGCTTAAAATTTCTTTTTTGGTTTGCTACAATGCCTTTTCTGAAACGTTGTCTCCTTCTGCTGGAACACTGACTTCTTTCATTTAATGCCTGCAGACTATAAAAGAGAACCCAACCCAAAAAGTTTGGTTGATTAGTCTGTGGCATTCTGTTAAACTGTTGCTTATGGCGGTCTCTGTGAGCTTCTCAGCGACATTCAGCCAGCCAGGTATCCTGCCTGCAGTAGATGGAATGTGGCAATGGAACGCTGGCTGCGCGTGTCATAATAGGCTCTGAGCCTTTATATACCTGTGCACAGCAGCAGCCACCTTCAGTCTGCTGCTGGACAGCCAGCAGCAGCAGCAGCAGGAGAGGTATGTAATCAGGAGCCCTCCTGCTAAGGGTAGACAGCTGCTCGTTCCACCCCACCCCCCGCCTTAATTGGTTCTCCTCCCTTCCAACGGTGTTGAGGCGGGTGGGAACAGCAGGGGGTGAAGGTGCTGTGTTTAAAGAGGTGGAGTTATGCAGATCTAAAACGCGTGGATTGCAGCAGCAGCAAGCCGAAAAGTGCAGGCATGTAAGGGATCTAGAGGTTGACAACATGTCTTCTTAACGGGAGTCCAGGAGCTCATCTCCACAAATGGACTTTTTAGGATCCTTGGGTGGCTCCGTAGTTTGAAACCAATTCTGGTTATCGCTTCTCGGCCTTTTGGCTAAGATCAAGTGTAGTATCTGTTCTTATCAGTTTAATATCTGATACGTCCCCTATCTGGGGACCATATATTAAATGGATTTTTAGAACAGGGAGATGGAAAAAGAGCTTGCTCTGTCCACTCCACGCATTGACCTGGTATTGCAGTATCTCCAGGACCGGTGCACCCCTTCTTTAATGCAGTTTCTAAAATCAGAAAGAATTGAATTCAATGTTTTTTGTTCATTTTGCTTGTTTGTCGGATTTTGGGATGGACTCTTTGGCTCTGCTTTTCTTCTCCTCATTGGATTTTTCATGTTCAAAGTTGCAGAAGCCAGATTACAAGCTCATTTTGGTTCAACTTCAGCAACTGTGCATTGCATTGCCATGTAATGTGATGCAATGCTATCTTTCTAGCTCTCCCTTTCTACTTCCTTTTGGATAAACAGACATATTAGGCAAGCATTTTGGAGCTTTCACCTAAATAACTACAGGTGGTGAGATAAGCTGCACAATATAATTGACCTTTCAGTATATTGTTGCACACACACCATCTATTTAGCAAATGCCCTTGTTATCAACAGCAGCCTTTTAAACTCACCCGAGCTAACAGGTATGTGCGCTGGTTACACTGCTGCGCTTAAAATTTCTTTTTTGGTTTGCTACAATGCCTTTTCTGAAACGTTGTCTCCTTCTGCTGGAACACTGACTTCTTTCATTTAATGCCTGCAGACTATAAAAGAGAACCCAACCCAAAAAGTTTGGTTGATTAGTCTGTGGCATTCTGTTAAACTGTTGCTTATGGCGGTCTCTGTGAGCTTCTCAGCGACATTCAGCCAGCCAGGTATCCTGCCTGCAGTAGATGGAATGTGGCAATGGAACGCTGGCTGCGCGTGTCATAATAGGCTCTGAGCCTTTATATACCTGTGCACAGCAGCAGCCACCTTCAGTCTGCTGCTGGACAGCCAGCAGCAGCAGCAGCAGGAGAGGTATGTAATCAGGAGCCCTCCTGCTAAGGGTAGACAGCTGCTCGTTCCACCCCACCCCCCGCCTTAATTGGTTCTCCTCCCTTCCAACGGTGTTGAGGCGGGTGGGAACAGCAGGGGGTGAAGGTGCTGTGTTTAAAGAGGTGGAGTTATGCAGATCTAAAACGCGTGGATTGCAGCAGCAGCAAGCCGAAAAGTGCAGGCATGTAAGGGATCTAGAGGTTGACAACATGTCTTCTTAACGGGAGTCCAGGAGCTCATCTCCACAAATGGACTTTTTAGGATCCTTGGGTGGCTCCGTAGTTTGAAACCAATTCTGGTTATCGCTTCTCGGCCTTTTGGCTAAGATCAAGTGTAGTATCTGTTCTTATCAGTTTAATATCTGATACGTCCCCTATCTGGGGACCATATATTAAATGGATTTTTAGAACAGGGAGATGGAAAAAGAGCTTGCTCTGTCCACTCCACGCATTGACCTGGTATTGCAGTATCTCCAGGACCGGTGCACCCCTTCTTTAATGCAGTTTCTAAAATCAGAAAGAATTGAATTCAATGTTTTTTGTTCATTTTGCTTGTTTGTCGGATTTTGGGATGGACTCTTTGGCTCTGCTTTTCTTCTCCTCATTGGATTTTTCATGTTCAAAGTTGCAGAAGCCAGATTACAAGCTCATTTTGGTTCAACTTCAGCAACTGTGCATTGCATTGCCATGTAATGTGATGCAATGCTATCTTTCTAGCTCTCCCTTTCTACTTCCTTTTGGATAAACAGACATATTAGGCAAGCATTTTGGAGCTTTCACCTAAATAACTACAGGTGGTGAGATAAGCTGCACAATATAATTGACCTTTCAGTATATTGTTGCACACACACCATCTATTTAGCAAATGCCCTTGTTATCAACAGCAGCCTTTTAAACTCACCCGAGCTAACAGGTATGTGCGCTGGTTACACTGCTGCGCTTAAAATTTCTTTTTTGGTTTGCTACAATGCCTTTTCTGAAACGTTGTCTCCTTCTGCTGGAACACTGACTTCTTTCATTTAATGCCTGCAGACTATAAAAGAGAACCCAACCCAAAAAGTTTGGTTGATTAGTCTGTGGCATTCTGTTAAACTGTTGCTTATGGCGGTCTCTGTGAGCTTCTCAGCGACATTCAGCCAGCCAGGTATCCTGCCTGCAGTAGATGGAATGTGGCAATGGAACGCTGGCTGCGCGTGTCATAATAGGCTCTGAGCCTTTATATACCTGTGCACAGCAGCAGCCACCTTCAGTCTGCTGCTGGACAGCCAGCAGCAGCA
Source organism: Phyllobates terribilis (assembly GCF_046119375.1). Lineage (NCBI taxonomy): Eukaryota > Metazoa > Chordata > Amphibia > Anura > Dendrobatidae > Phyllobates > Phyllobates terribilis. Next base: position 81,070 of record NW_027365313.1, on the reverse strand, counting down.
GCAGCAGGAGAGGTATGTAATCAGGAGCCCTCCTGCTAAGGGTAGACAGCTGCTCGTTCCACCCCACCCCCCGCCTTAATTGGTTCTCCTCCCTTCCAACGGTGTTGAGGCGGGTGGGAACAGCAGGGGGTGAAGGTGCTGTGTTTAAAGAGGTGGAGTTATGCAGATCTAAAACGCGTGGATTGCAGCAGCAGCAAGCCGAAAAGTGCAGGCATGTAAGGGATCTAGAGGTTGACAACATGTCTTCTTAACGGGAGTCCAGGAGCTCATCTCCACAAATGGACTTTTTAGGATCCTTGGGTGGCTCCGTAGTTTGAAACCAATTCTGGTTATCGCTTCTCGGCCTTTTGGCTAAGATCAAGTGTAGTATCTGTTCTTATCAGTTTAATATCTGATACGTCCCCTATCTGGGGACCATATATTAAATGGATTTTTAGAACAGGGAGATGGAAAAAGAGCTTGCTCTGTCCACTCCACGCATTGACCTGGTATTGCAGTATCTCCAGGACCGGTGCACCCCTTCTTTAATGCAGTTTCTAAAATCAGAAAGAATTGAATTCAATGTTTTTTGTTCATTTTGCTTGTTTGTCGGATTTTGGGATGGACTCTTTGGCTCTGCTTTTCTTCTCCTCATTGGATTTTTCATGTTCAAAGTTGCAGAAGCCAGATTACAAGCTCATTTTGGTTCAACTTCAGCAACTGTGCATTGCATTGCCATGTAATGTGATGCAATGCTATCTTTCTAGCTCTCCCTTTCTACTTCCTTTTGGATAAACAGACATATTAGGCAAGCATTTTGGAGCTTTCACCTAAATAACTACAGGTGGTGAGATAAGCTGCACAATATAATTGACCTTTCAGTATATTGTTGCACACACACCATCTATTTAGCAAATGCCCTTGTTATCAACAGCAGCCTTTTAAACTCACCCGAGCTAACAGGTATGTGCGCTGGTTACACTGCTGCGCTTAAAATTTCTTTTTTGGTTTGCTACAATGCCTTTTCTGAAACGTTGTCTCCTTCTGCTGGAACACTGACTTCTTTCATTTAATGCCTGCAGACTATAAAAGAGAACCCAACCCAAAAAGTTTGGTTGATTAGTCTGTGGCATTCTGTTAAACTGTTGCTTATGGCGGTCTCTGTGAGCTTCTCAGCGACATTCAGCCAGCCAGGTATCCTGCCTGCAGTAGATGGAATGTGGCAATGGAACGCTGGCTGCGCGTGTCATAATAGGCTCTGAGCCTTTATATACCTGTGCACAGCAGCAGCCACCTTCAGTCTGCTGCTGGACAGCCAGCAGCAGCAGCAGCAGGAGAGGTATGTAATCAGGAGCCCTCCTGCTAAGGGTAGACAGCTGCTCGTTCCACCCCACCCCCCGCCTTAATTGGTTCTCCTCCCTTCCAACGGTGTTGAGGCGGGTGGGAACAGCAGGGGGTGAAGGTGCTGTGTTTAAAGAGGTGGAGTTATGCAGATCTAAAACGCGTGGATTGCAGCAGCAGCAAGCCGAAAAGTGCAGGCATGTAAGGGATCTAGAGGTTGACAACATGTCTTCTTAACGGGAGTCCAGGAGCTCATCTCCACAAATGGACTTTTTAGGATCCTTGGGTGGCTCCGTAGTTTGAAACCAATTCTGGTTATCGCTTCTCGGCCTTTTGGCTAAGATCAAGTGTAGTATCTGTTCTTATCAGTTTAATATCTGATACGTCCCCTATCTGGGGACCATATATTAAATGGATTTTTAGAACAGGGAGATGGAAAAAGAGCTTGCTCTGTCCACTCCACGCATTGACCTGGTATTGCAGTATCTCCAGGACCGGTGCACCCCTTCTTTAATGCAGTTTCTAAAATCAGAAAGAATTGAATTCAATGTTTTTTGTTCATTTTGCTTGTTTGTCGGATTTTGGGATGGACTCTTTGGCTCTGCTTTTCTTCTCCTCATTGGATTTTTCATGTTCAAAGTTGCAGAAGCCAGATTACAAGCTCATTTTGGTTCAACTTCAGCAACTGTGCATTGCATTGCCATGTAATGTGATGCAATGCTATCTTTCTAGCTCTCCCTTTCTACTTCCTTTTGGATAAACAGACATATTAGGCAAGCATTTTGGAGCTTTCACCTAAATAACTACAGGTGGTGAGATAAGCTGCACAATATAATTGACCTTTCAGTATATTGTTGCACACACACCATCTATTTAGCAAATGCCCTTGTTATCAACAGCAGCCTTTTAAACTCACCCGAGCTAACAGGTATGTGCGCTGGTTACACTGCTGCGCTTAAAATTTCTTTTTTGGTTTGCTACAATGCCTTTTCTGAAACGTTGTCTCCTTCTGCTGGAACACTGACTTCTTTCATTTAATGCCTGCAGACTATAAAAGAGAACCCAACCCAAAAAGTTTGGTTGATTAGTCTGTGGCATTCTGTTAAACTGTTGCTTATGGCGGTCTCTGTGAGCTTCTCAGCGACATTCAGCCAGCCAGGTATCCTGCCTGCAGTAGATGGAATGTGGCAATGGAACGCTGGCTGCGCGTGTCATAATAGGCTCTGAGCCTTTATATACCTGTGCACAGCAGCAGCCACCTTCAGTCTGCTGCTGGACAGCCAGCAGCAGCAGCAGCAGGAGAGGTATGTAATCAGGAGCCCTCCTGCTAAGGGTAGACAGCTGCTCGTTCCACCCCACCCCCCGCCTTAATTGGTTCTCCTCCCTTCCAACGGTGTTGAGGCGGGTGGGAACAGCAGGGGGTGAAGGTGCTGTGTTTAAAGAGGTGGAGTTATGCAGATCTAAAACGCGTGGATTGCAGCAGCAGCAAGCCGAAAAGTGCAGGCATGTAAGGGATCTAGAGGTTGACAACATGTCTTCTTAACGGGAGTCCAGGAGCTCATCTCCACAAATGGACTTTTTAGGATCCTTGGGTGGCTCCGTAGTTTGAAACCAATTCTGGTTATCGCTTCTCGGCCTTTTGGCTAAGATCAAGTGTAGTATCTGTTCTTATCAGTTTAATATCTGATACGTCCCCTATCTGGGGACCATATATTAAATGGATTTTTAGAACAGGGAGATGGAAAAAGAGCTTGCTCTGTCCACTCCACGCATTGACCTGGTATTGCAGTATCTCCAGGACCGGTGCACCCCTTCTTTAATGCAGTTTCTAAAATCAGAAAGAATTGAATTCAATGTTTTTTGTTCATTTTGCTTGTTTGTCGGATTTTGGGATGGACTCTTTGGCTCTGCTTTTCTTCTCCTCATTGGATTTTTCATGTTCAAAGTTGCAGAAGCCAGATTACAAGCTCATTTTGGTTCAACTTCAGCAACTGTGCATTGCATTGCCATGTAATGTGATGCAATGCTATCTTTCTAGCTCTCCCTTTCTACTTCCTTTTGGATAAACAGACATATTAGGCAAGCATTTTGGAGCTTTCACCTAAATAACTACAGGTGGTGAGATAAGCTGCACAATATAATTGACCTTTCAGTATGTTGTTGCACACACACCATCTATTTAGCAAATGCCCTTGTTATCAACAGCAGCCTTTTAAACTCACCCGAGCTAACAGGTATGTGCGCTGGTTACACTGCTGCGCTTAAAATTTCTTTTTTGGTTTGCTACAATGCCTTTTCTGAAACGTTGTCTCCTTCTGCTGGAACACTGACTTCTTTCATTTAATGCCTGCAGACTATAAAAGAGAACCCAACCCAAAAAGTTTGGTTGATTAGTCTGTGGCATTCTGTTAAACTGTTGCTTATGGCGGTCTCTGTGAGCTTCTCAGCGACATTCAGCCAGCCAGGTATCCTGCCTGCAGTAGATGGAATGTGGCAATGGAACGCTGGCTGCGCGTGTCATAATAGGCTCTGAGCCTTTATATACCTGTGCACAGCAGCAGCCACCTTCAGTCTGCTGCTGGACAGCCAGCAGCAGCAGCAGCAGGAGAGGTATGTAATCAGGAGCCCTCCTGCTAAGGGTAGACAGCTGCTCGTTCCACCCCACCCCCCGCCTTAATTGGTTCTCCTCCCTTCCAACGGTGTTGAGGCGGGTGGGAACAGCAGGGGGTGAAGGTGCTGTGTTTAAAGAGGTGGAGTTATGCAGATCTAAAACGCGTGGATTGCAGCAGCAGCAAGCCGAAAAGTGCAGGCATGTAAGGGATCTAGAGGTTGACAACATGTCTTCTTAACGGGAGTCCAGGAGCTCATCTCCACAAATGGACTTTTTAGGATCCTTGGGTGGCTCCGTAGTTTGAAACCAATTCTGGTTATCGCTTCTCGGCCTTTTGGCTAAGATCAAGTGTAGTATCTGTTCTTATCAGTTTAATATCTGATACGTCCCCTATCTGGGGACCATATATTAAATGGATTTTTAGAACAGGGAGATGGAAAAAGAGCTTGCTCTGTCCACTCCACGCATTGACCTGGTATTGCAGTATCTCCAGGACCGGTGCACCCCTTCTTTAATGCAGTTTCTAAAATCAGAAAGAATTGAATTCAATGTTTTTTGTTCATTTTGCTTGTTTGTCGGATTTTGGGATGGACTCTTTGGCTCTGCTTTTCTTCTCCTCATTGGATTTTTCATGTTCAAAGTTGCAGAAGCCAGATTACAAGCTCATTTTGGTTCAACTTCAGCAACTGTGCATTGCATTGCCATGTAATGTGATGCAATGCTATCTTTCTAGCTCTCCCTTTCTACTTCCTTTTGGATAAACAGACATATTAGGCAAGCATTTTGGAGCTTTCACCTAAATAACTACAGGTGGTGAGATAAGCTGCACAATATAATTGACCTTTCAGTATATTGTTGCACACACACCATCTATTTAGCAAATGCCCTTGTTATCAACAGCAGCCTTTTAAACTCACCCGAGCTAACAGGTATGTGCGCTGGTTACACTGCTGCGCTTAAAATTTCTTTTTTGGTTTGCTACAATGCCTTTTCTGAAACGTTGTCTCCTTCTGCTGGAACACTGACTTCTTTCATTTAATGCCTGCAGACTATAAAAGAGAACCCAACCCAAAAAGTTTGGTTGATTAGTCTGTGGCATTCTGTTAAACTGTTGCTTATGGCGGTCTCTGTGAGCTTCTCAGCGACATTCAGCCAGCCAGGTATCCTGCCTGCAGTAGATGGAATGTGGCAATGGAACGCTGGCTGCGCGTGTCATAATAGGCTCTGAGCCTTTATATACCTGTGCACAGCAGCAGCCACCTTCAGTCTGCTGCTGGACAGCCAGCAGCAGCAGCAGCAGGAGAGGTATGTAATCAGGAGCCCTCCTGCTAAGGGTAGACAGCTGCTCGTTCCACCCCACCCCCCGCCTTAATTGGTTCTCCTCCCTTCCAACGGTGTTGAGGCGGGTGGGAACAGCAGGGGGTGAAGGTGCTGTGTTTAAAGAGGTGGAGTTATGCAGATCTAAAACGCGTGGATTGCAGCAGCAGCAAGCCGAAAAGTGCAGGCATGTAAGGGATCTAGAGGTTGACAACATGTCTTCTTAACGGGAGTCCAGGAGCTCATCTCCACAAATGGACTTTTTAGGATCCTTGGGTGGCTCCGTAGTTTGAAACCAATTCTGGTTATCGCTTCTCGGCCTTTTGGCTAAGATCAAGTGTAGTATCTGTTCTTATCAGTTTAATATCTGATACGTCCCCTATCTGGGGACCATATATTAAATGGATTTTTAGAACAGGGAGATGGAAAAAGAGCTTGCTCTGTCCACTCCACGCATTGACCTGGTATTGCAGTATCTCCAGGACCGGTGCACCCCTTCTTTAATGCAGTTTCTAAAATCAGAAAGAATTGAATTCAATGTTTTTTGTTCATTTTGCTTGTTTGTCGGATTTTGGGATGGACTCTTTGGCTCTGCTTTTCTTCTCCTCATTGGATTTTTCATGTTCAAAGTTGCAGAAGCCAGATTACAAGCTCATTTTGGTTCAACTTCAGCAACTGTGCATTGCATTGCCATGTAATGTGATGCAATGCTATCTTTCTAGCTCTCCCTTTCTACTTCCTTTTGGATAAACAGACATATTAGGCAAGCATTTTGGAGCTTTCACCTAAATAACTACAGGTGGTGAGATAAGCTGCACAATATAATTGACCTTTCAGTATATTGTTGCACACACACCATCTATTTAGCAAATGCCCTTGTTATCAACAGCAGCCTTTTAAACTCACCCGAGCTAACAGGTATGTGCGCTGGTTACACTGCTGCGCTTAAAATTTCTTTTTTGGTTTGCTACAATGCCTTTTCTGAAACGTTGTCTCCTTCTGCTGGAACACTGACTTCTTTCATTTAATGCCTGCAGACTATAAAAGAGAACCCAACCCAAAAAGTTTGGTTGATTAGTCTGTGGCATTCTGTTAAACTGTTGCTTATGGCGGTCTCTGTGAGCTTCTCAGCGACATTCAGCCAGCCAGGTATCCTGCCTGCAGTAGATGGAATGTGGCAATGGAACGCTGGCTGCGCGTGTCATAATAGGCTCTGAGCCTTTATATACCTGTGCACAGCAGCAGCCACCTTCAGTCTGCTGCTGGACAGCCAGCAGCAGCAGCAGCAGGAGAGGTATGTAATCAGGAGCCCTCCTGCTAAGGGTAGACAGCTGCTCGTTCCACCCCACCCCCCGCCTTAATTGGTTCTCCTCCCTTCCAACGGTGTTGAGGCGGGTGGGAACAGCAGGGGGTGAAGGTGCTGTGTTTAAAGAGGTGGAGTTATGCAGATCTAAAACGCGTGGATTGCAGCAGCAGCAAGCCGAAAAGTGCAGGCATGTAAGGGATCTAGAGGTTGACAACATGTCTTCTTAACGGGAGTCCAGGAGCTCATCTCCACAAATGGACTTTTTAGGATCCTTGGGTGGCTCCGTAGTTTGAAACCAATTCTGGTTATCGCTTCTCGGCCTTTTGGCTAAGATCAAGTGTAGTATCTGTTCTTATCAGTTTAATATCTGATACGTCCCCTATCTGGGGACCATATATTAAATGGATTTTTAGAACAGGGAGATGGAAAAAGAGCTTGCTCTGTCCACTCCACGCATTGACCTGGTATTGCAGTATCTCCAGGACCGGTGCACCCCTTCTTTAATGCAGTTTCTAAAATCAGAAAGAATTGAATTCAATGTTTTTTGTTCATTTTGCTTGTTTGTCGGATTTTGGGATGGACTCTTTGGCTCTGCTTTTCTTCTCCTCATTGGATTTTTCATGTTCAAAGTTGCAGAAGCCAGATTACAAGCTCATTTTGGTTCAACTTCAGCAACTGTGCATTGCATTGCCATGTAATGTGATGCAATGCTATCTTTCTAGCTCTCCCTTTCTACTTCCTTTTGGATAAACAGACATATTAGGCAAGCATTTTGGAGCTTTCACCTAAATAACTACAGGTGGTGAGATAAGCTGCACAATATAATTGACCTTTCAGTATATTGTTGCACACACACCATCTATTTAGCAAATGCCCTTGTTATCAACAGCAGCCTTTTAAACTCACCCGAGCTAACAGGTATGTGCGCTGGTTACACTGCTGCGCTTAAAATTTCTTTTTTGGTTTGCTACAATGCCTTTTCTGAAACGTTGTCTCCTTCTGCTGGAACACTGACTTCTTTCATTTAATGCCTGCAGACTATAAAAGAGAACCCAACCCAAAAAGTTTGGTTGATTAGTCTGTGGCATTCTGTTAAACTGTTGCTTATGGCGGTCTCTGTGAGCTTCTCAGCGACATTCAGCCAGCCAGGTATCCTGCCTGCAGTAGATGGAATGTGGCAATGGAACGCTGGCTGCGCGTGTCATAATAGGCTCTGAGCCTTTATATACCTGTGCACAGCAGCAGCCACCTTCAGTCTGCTGCTGGACAGCCAGCAGCAGCAGCAGCAGGAGAGGTATGTAATCAGGAGCCCTCCTGCTAAGGGTAGACAGCTGCTCGTTCCACCCCACCCCCCGCCTTAATTGGTTCTCCTCCCTTCCAACGGTGTTGAGGCGGGTGGGAACAGCAGGGGGTGAAGGTGCTGTGTTTAAAGAGGTGGAGTTATGCAGATCTAAAACGCGTGGATTGCAGCAGCAGCAAGCCGAAAAGTGCAGGCATGTAAGGGATCTAGAGGTTGACAACATGTCTTCTTAACGGGAGTCCAGGAGCTCATCTCCACAAATGGACTTTTTAGGATCCTTGGGTGGCTCCGTAGTTTGAAACCAATTCTGGTTATCGCTTCTCGGCCTTTTGGCTAAGATCAAGTGTAGTATCTGTTCTTATCAGTTTAATATCTGATACGTCCCCTATCTGGGGACCATATATTAAATGGATTTTTAGAACAGGGAGATGGAAAAAGAGCTTGCTCTGTCCACTCCACGCATTGACCTGGTATTGCAGTATCTCCAGGACCGGTGCACCCCTTCTTTAATGCAGTTTCTAAAATCAGAAAGAATTGAATTCAATGTTTTTTGTTCATTTTGCTTGTTTGTCGGATTTTGGGATGGACTCTTTGGCTCTGCTTTTCTTCTCCTCATTGGATTTTTCATGTTCAAAGTTGCAGAAGCCAGATTACAAGCTCATTTTGGTTCAACTTCAGCAACTGTGCATTGCATTGCCATGTAATGTGATGCAATGCTATCTTTCTAGCTCTCCCTTTCTACTTCCTTTTGGATAAACAGACATATTAGGCAAGCATTTTGGAGCTTTCACCTAAATAACTACAGGTGGTGAGATAAGCTGCACAATATAATTGACCTTTCAGTATATTGTTGCACACACACCATCTATTTAGCAAATGCCCTTGTTATCAACAGCAGCCTTTTAAACTCACCCGAGCTAACAGGTATGTGCGCTGGTTACACTGCTGCGCTTAAAATTTCTTTTTTGGTTTGCTACAATGCCTTTTCTGAAACGTTGTCTCCTTCTGCTGGAACACTGACTTCTTTCATTTAATGCCTGCAGACTATAAAAGAGAACCCAACCCAAAAAGTTTGGTTGATTAGTCTGTGGCATTCTGTTAAACTGTTGCTTATGGCGGTCTCTGTGAGCTTCTCAGCGACATTCAGCCAGCCAGGTATCCTGCCTGCAGTAGATGGAATGTGGCAATGGAACGCTGGCTGCGCGTGTCATAATAGGCTCTGAGCCTTTATATACCTGTGCACAGCAGCAGCCACCTTCAGTCTGCTGCTGGACAGCCAGCAGCAGCAGCAGCAGGAGAGGTATGTAATCAGGAGCCCTCCTGCTAAGGGTAGACAGCTGCTCGTTCCACCCCACCCCCCGCCTTAATTGGTTCTCCTCCCTTCCAACGGTGTTGAGGCGGGTGGGAACAGCAGGGGGTGAAGGTGCTGTGTTTAAAGAGGTGGAGTTATGCAGATCTAAAACGCGTGGATTGCAGCAGCAGCAAGCCGAAAAGTGCAGGCATGTAAGGGATCTAGAGGTTGACAACATGTCTTCTTAACGGGAGTCCAGGAGCTCATCTCCACAAATGGACTTTTTAGGATCCTTGGGTGGCTCCGTAGTTTGAAACCAATTCTGGTTATCGCTTCTCGGCCTTTTGGCTAAGATCAAGTGTAGTATCTGTTCTTATCAGTTTAATATCTGATACGTCCCCTATCTGGGGACCATATATTAAATGGATTTTTAGAACAGGGAGATGGAAAAAGAGCTTGCTCTGTCCACTCCACGCATTGACCTGGTATTGCAGTATCTCCAGGACCGGTGCACCCCTTCTTTAATGCAGTTTCTAAAATCAGAAAGAATTGAATTCAATGTTTTTTGTTCATTTTGCTTGTTTGTCGGATTTTGGGATGGACTCTTTGGCTCTGCTTTTCTTCTCCTCATTGGATTTTTCATGTTCAAAGTTGCAGAAGCCAGATTACAAGCTCATTTTGGTTCAACTTCAGCAACTGTGCATTGCATTGCCATGTAATGTGATGCAATGCTATCTTTCTAGCTCTCCCTTTCTACTTCCTTTTGGATAAACAGACATATTAGGCAAGCATTTTGGAGCTTTCACCTAAATAACTACAGGTGGTGAGATAAGCTGCACAATATAATTGACCTTTCAGTATATTGTTGCACACACACCATCTATTTAGCAAATGCCCTTGTTATCAACAGCAGCCTTTTAAACTCACCCGAGCTAACAGGTATGTGCGCTGGTTACACTGCTGCGCTTAAAATTTCTTTTTTGGTTTGCTACAATGCCTTTTCTGAAACGTTGTCTCCTTCTGCTGGAACACTGACTTCTTTCATTTAATGCCTGCAGACTATAAAAGAGAACCCAACCCAAAAAGTTTGGTTGATTAGTCTGTGGCATTCTGTTAAACTGTTGCTTATGGCGGTCTCTGTGAGCTTCTCAGCGACATTCAGCCAGCCAGGTATCCTGCCTGCAGTAGATGGAATGTGGCAATGGAACGCTGGCTGCGCGTGTCATAATAGGCTCTGAGCCTTTATATACCTGTGCACAGCAGCAGCCACCTTCAGTCTGCTGCTGGACAGCCAGCAGCAGCAGCAGCAGGAGAGGTATGTAATCAGGAGCCCTCCTGCTAAGGGTAGACAGCTGCTCGTTCCACCCCACCCCCCGCCTTAATTGGTTCTCCTCCCTTCCAACGGTGTTGAGGCGGGTGGGAACAGCAGGGGGTGAAGGTGCTGTGTTTAAAGAGGTGGAGTTATGCAGATCTAAAACGCGTGGATTGCAGCAGCAGCAAGCCGAAAAGTGCAGGCATGTAAGGGATCTAGAGGTTGACAACATGTCTTCTTAACGGGAGTCCAGGAGCTCATCTCCACAAATGGACTTTTTAGGATCCTTGGGTGGCTCCGTAGTTTGAAACCAATTCTGGTTATCGCTTCTCGGCCTTTTGGCTAAGATCAAGTGTAGTATCTGTTCTTATCAGTTTAATATCTGATACGTCCCCTATCTGGGGACCATATATTAAATGGATTTTTAGAACAGGGAGATGGAAAAAGAGCTTGCTCTGTCCACTCCACGCATTGACCTGGTATTGCAGTATCTCCAGGACCGGTGCACCCCTTCTTTAATGCAGTTTCTAAAATCAGAAAGAATTGAATTCAATGTTTTTTGTTCATTTTGCTTGTTTGTCGGATTTTGGGATGGACTCTTTGGCTCTGCTTTTCTTCTCCTCATTGGATTTTTCATGTTCAAAGTTGCAGAAGCCAGATTACAAGCTCATTTTGGTTCAACTTCAGCAACTGTGCATTGCATTGCCATGTAATGTGATGCAATGCTATCTTTCTAGCTCTCCCTTTCTACTTCCTTTTGGATAAACAGACATATTAGGCAAGCATTTTGGAGCTTTCACCTAAATAACTACAGGTGGTGAGATAAGCTGCACAATATAATTGACCTTTCAGTATATTGTTGCACACACACCATCTATTTAGCAAATGCCCTTGTTATCAACAGCAGCCTTTTAAACTCACCCGAGCTAACAGGTATGTGCGCTGGTTACACTGCTGCGCTTAAAATTTCTTTTTTGGTTTGCTACAATGCCTTTTCTGAAACGTTGTCTCCTTCTGCTGGAACACTGACTTCTTTCATTTAATGCCTGCAGACTATAAAAGAGAACCCAACCCAAAAAGTTTGGTTGATTAGTCTGTGGCATTCTGTTAAACTGTTGCTTATGGCGGTCTCTGTGAGCTTCTCAGCGACATTCAGCCAGCCAGGTATCCTGCCTGCAGTAGATGGAATGTGGCAATGGAACGCTGGCTGCGCGTGTCATAATAGGCTCTGAGCCTTTATATACCTGTGCACAGCAGCAGCCACCTTCAGTCTGCTGCTGGACAGCCAGCAGCAGCAGCAGCAGGAGAGGTATGTAATCAGGAGCCCTCCTGCTAAGGGTAGACAGCTGCTCGTTCCACCCCACCCCCCGCCTTAATTGGTTCTCCTCCCTTCCAATGGTGTTGAGGCGGGTGGGAACAGCAGGGGGTGAAGGTGCTGTGTTTAAAGAGGTGGAGTTATGCAGATCTAAAACGCGTGGATTGCAGCAGCAGCAAGCCGAAAAGTGCAGGCATGTAAGGGATCTAGAGGTTGACAACATGTCTTCTTAACGGGAGTCCAGGAGCTCATCTCCACAAATGGACTTTTTAGGATCCTTGGGTGGCTCCGTAGTTTGAAACCAATTCTGGTTATCGCTTCTCGGCCTTTTGGCTAAGATCAAGTGTAGTATCTGTTCTTATCAGTTTAATATCTGATACGTCCCCTATCTGGGGACCATATATTAAATGGATTTTTAGAACAGGGAGATGGAAAAAGAGCTTGCTCTGTCCACTCCACGCATTGACCTGGTATTGCAGTATCTCCAGGACCGGTGCACCCCTTCTTTAATGCAGTTTCTAAAATCAGAAAGAATTGAATTCAATGTTTTTTGTTCATTTTGCTTGTTTGTCGGATTTTGGGATGGACTCTTTGGCTCTGCTTTTCTTCTCCTCATTGGATTTTTCATGTTCAAAGTTGCAGAAGCCAGATTACAAGCTCATTTTGGTTCAACTTCAGCAACTGTGCATTGCATTGCCATGTAATGTGATGCAATGCTATCTTTCTAGCTCTCCCTTTCTACTTCCTTTTGGATAAACAGACATATTAGGCAAGCATTTTGGAGCTTTCACCTAAATAACTACAGGTGGTGAGATAAGCTGCACAATATAATTGACCTTTCAGTATATTGTTGCACACACACCATCTATTTAGCAAATGCCCTTGTTATCAACAGCAGCCTTTTAAACTCACCCGAGCTAACAGGTATGTGCGCTGGTTACACTGCTGCGCTTAAAATTTCTTTTTTGGTTTGCTACAATGCCTTTTCTGAAACGTTGTCTCCTTCTGCTGGAACACTGACTTCTTTCATTTAATGCCTGCAGACTATAAAAGAGAACCCAACCCAAAAAGTTTGGTTGATTAGTCTGTGGCATTCTGTTAAACTGTTGCTTATGGCGGTCTCTGTGAGCTTCTCAGCGACATTCAGCCAGCCAGGTATCCTGCCTGCAGTAGATGGAATGTGGCAATGGAACGCTGGCTGCGCGTGTCATAATAGGCTCTGAGCCTTTATATACCTGTGCACAGCAGCAGCCACCTTCAGTCTGCTGCTGGACAGCCAGCAGCAGCAGCAGGAGAGGTATGTAATCAGGAGCCCTCCTGCTAAGGGTAGACAGCTGCTCGTTCCACCCCACCCCCCGCCTTAATTGGTTCTCCTCCCTTCCAACGGTGTTGAGGCGGGTGGGAACAGCAGGGGGTGAAGGTGCTGTGTTTAAAGAGGTGGAGTTATGCAGATCTAAAACGCGTGGATTGCAGCAGCAGCAAGCCGAAAAGTGCAGGCATGTAAGGGATCTAGAGGTTGACAACATGTCTTCTTAACGGGAGTCCAGGAGCTCATCTCCACAAATGGACTTTTTAGGATCCTTGGGTGGCTCCGTAGTTTGAAACCAATTCTGGTTATCGCTTCTCGGCCTTTTGGCTAAGATCAAGTGTAGTATCTTTTGAAAAGGCAGTTTTGTCCTTGGGCTGCCCTAGTAAATTGATGCATATTACACACTGGTTTGGTGCACTTGTTAGTACGCCAGGTGGCTCATAGAGTTATCTGATGGAAAACATGGCCCTCCAGGATCGAAGTCACTAGGCTGGGTAAGTGTGAGGGCTTTGGAGCAATGTGCCCCAGGAGTAGGCGCCCTGGTGGGAGTCCAAGCTTACTGGGACTGGGAACCCCAGAAAGACTTGGCTTCGTAGCACGCCGCACCTTTGCCAATCATACTTTCTGAGCAACCCCCCCTATTCCTGGCCTCCGGGCTAGGAAGGGGAATTTTTATAAACCCGGTCGGAGGTCCGGTCAGCTTTGGGCTGAGAAACCAACAGAGGCTCCAGCTCCACTAGGGTGGCAGCCTAGATGGAAGCTGGGAGCACGAAAACGGCTCTTCTCCGGCTTCGGCTAGGGAGAGCATCGGAGATCCCTGACCCTCGCTGTGGCCTTCTGGCTCGGAGGGATGGGGATGGTTTATTGGGGACCCTCTCCTCCGGGAAGGGTCCACATGAATCCTCGCCTCGTGCGCTGTTTTGGTGTGACTTCGGTCACATTTTTCAGTGCCTTGGATGCAGCTTCAATCAAAAAATCTGTTCTTATCAGTTTAATATCTGATACGTCCCCTATCTGGGGACCATATATTAAATGGATTTTTAGAACAGGGAGATGGAAAAAGAGCTTGCTCTGTCCACTCCACGCATTGACCTGGTATTGCAGTATCTCCAGGACCGGTGCACCCCTTCTTTAATGCAGTTTCTAAAATCAGAAAGAATTGAATTCAATGTTTTTTGTTCATTTTGCTTGTTTGTCGGATTTTGGGATGGACTCTTTGGCTCTGCTTTTCTTCTCCTCATTGGATTTTTCATGTTCAAAGTTGCAGAAGCCAGATTACAAGCTCATTTTGGTTCAACTTCAGCAACTGTGCATTGCATTGCCATGTAATGTGATGCAATGCTATCTTTCTAGCTCTCCCTTTCTACTTCCTTTTGGATAAACAGACATATTAGGCAAGCATTTTGGAGCTTTCACCTAAATAACTACAGGTGGTGAGATAAGCTGCACAATATAATTGACCTTTCAGTATATTGTTGCACACACACCATCTATTTAGCAAATGCCCTTGTTATCAACAGCAGCCTTTTAAACTCACCCGAGCTAACAGGTATGTGCGCTGGTTACACTGCTGCGCTTAAAATTTCTTTTTTGGTTTGCTACAATGCCTTTTCTGAAACGTTGTCTCCTTCTGCTGGAACACTGACTTCTTTCATTTAATGCCTGCAGACTATAAAAGAGAACCCAACCCAAAAAGTTTGGTTGATTAGTCTGTGGCATTCTGTTAAACTGTTGCTTATGGCGGTCTCTGTGAGCTTCTCAGCGACATTCAGCCAGCCAGGTATCCTGCCTGCAGTAGATGGAATGTGGCAATGGAACGCTGGCTGCGCGTGTCATAATAGGCTCTGAGCCTTTATATACCTGTGCACAGCAGCAGCCACCTTCAGTCTGCTGCTGGACAGCCAGCAGCAGCAGCAGCAGGAGAGGTATGTAATCAGGAGCCCTCCTGCTAAGGGTAGACAGCTGCTCGTTCCACCCCACCCCCCGCCTTAATTGGTTCTCCTCCCTTCCAACGGTGTTGAGGCGGGTGGGAACAGCAGGGGGTGAAGGTGCTGTGTTTAAAGAGGTGGAGTTATGCAGATCTAAAACGCGTGGATTGCAGCAGCAGCAAGCCGAAAAGTGCAGGCATGTAAGGGATCTAGAGGTTGACAACATGTCTTCTTAACGGGAGTCCAGGAGCTCATCTCCACAAATGGACTTTTTAGGATCCTTGGGTGGCTCCGTAGTTTGAAACCAATTCTGGTTATCGCTTCTCGGCCTTTTGGCTAAGATCAAGTGTAGTATCTGTTCTTATCAGTTTAATATCTGATACGTCCCCTATCTGGGGACCATATATTAAATGGATTTTTAGAACAGGGAGATGGAAAAAGAGCTTGCTCTGTCCACTCCACGCATTGACCTGGTATTGCAGTATCTCCAGGACCGGTGCACCCCTTCTTTAATGCAGTTTCTAAAATCAGAAAGAATTGAATTCAATGTTTTTTGTTCATTTTGCTTGTTTGTCGGATTTTGGGATGGACTCTTTGGCTCTGCTTTTCTTCTCCTCATTGGATTTTTCATGTTCAAAGTTGCAGAAGCCAGATTACAAGCTCATTTTGGTTCAACTTCAGCAACTGTGCATTGCATTGCCATGTAATGTGATGCAATGCTATCTTTCTAGCTCTCCCTTTCTACTTCCTTTTGGATAAACAGACATATTAGGCAAGCATTTTGGAGCTTTCACCTAAATAACTACAGGTGGTGAGATAAGCTGCACAATATAATTGACCTTTCAGTATATTGTTGCACACACACCATCTATTTAGCAAATGCCCTTGTTATCAACAGCAGCCTTTTAAACTCACCCGAGCTAACAGGTATGTGCGCTGGTTACACTGCTGCGCTTAAAATTTCTTTTTTGGTTTGCTACAATGCCTTTTCTGAAACGTTGTCTCCTTCTGCTGGAACACTGACTTCTTTCATTTAATGCCTGCAGACTATAAAAGAGAACCCAACCCAAAAAGTTTGGTTGATTAGTCTGTGGCATTCTGTTAAACTGTTGCTTATGGCGGTCTCTGTGAGCTTCTCAGCGACATTCAGCCAGCCAGGTATCCTGCCTGCAGTAGATGGAATGTGGCAATGGAACGCTGGCTGCGCGTGTCATAATAGGCTCTGAGCCTTTATATACCTGTGCACAGCAGCAGCCACCTTCAGTCTGCTGCTGGACAGCCAGCAGCAGCAGCAGCAGGAGAGGTATGTAATCAGGAGCCCTCCTGCTAAGGGTAGACAGCTGCTCGTTCCACCCCACCCCCCGCCTTAATTGGTTCTCCTCCCTTCCAACGGTGTTGAGGCGGGTGGGAACAGCAGGGGGTGAAGGTGCTGTGTTTAAAGAGGTGGAGTTATGCAGATCTAAAACGCGTGGATTGCAGCAGCAGCAAGCCGAAAAGTGCAGGCATGTAAGGGATCTAGAGGTTGACAACATGTCTTCTTAACGGGAGTCCAGGAGCTCATCTCCACAAATGGACTTTTTAGGATCCTTGGGTGGCTCCGTAGTTTGAAACCAATTCTGGTTATCGCTTCTCGGCCTTTTGGCTAAGATCAAGTGTAGTATCTGTTCTTATCAGTTTAATATCTGATACGTCCCCTATCTGGGGACCATATATTAAATGGATTTTTAGAACAGGGAGATGGAAAAAGAGCTTGCTCTGTCCACTCCACGCATTGACCTGGTATTGCAGTATCTCCAGGACCGGTGCACCCCTTCTTTAATGCAGTTTCTAAAATCAGAAAGAATTGAATTCAATGTTTTTTGTTCATTTTGCTTGTTTGTCGGATTTTGGGATGGACTCTTTGGCTCTGCTTTTCTTCTCCTCATTGGATTTTTCATGTTCAAAGTTGCAGAAGCCAGATTACAAGCTCATTTTGGTTCAACTTCAGCAACTGTGCATTGCATTGCCATGTAATGTGATGCAATGCTATCTTTCTAGCTCTCCCTTTCTACTTCCTTTTGGATAAACAGACATATTAGGCAAGCATTTTGGAGCTTTCACCTAAATAACTACAGGTGGTGAGATAAGCTGCACAATATAATTGACCTTTCAGTATATTGTTGCACACACACCATCTATTTAGCAAATGCCCTTGTTATCAACAGCAGCCTTTTAAACTCACCCGAGCTAACAGGTATGTGCGCTGGTTACACTGCTGCGCTTAAAATTTCTTTTTTGGTTTGCTACAATGCCTTTTCTGAAACGTTGTCTCCTTCTGCTGGAACACTGACTTCTTTCATTTAATGCCTGCAGACTATAAAAGAGAACCCAACCCAAAAAGTTTGGTTGATTAGTCTGTGGCATTCTGTTAAACTGTTGCTTATGGCGGTCTCTGTGAGCTTCTCAGCGACATTCAGCCAGCCAGGTATCCTGCCTGCAGTAGATGGAATGTGGCAATGGAACGCTGGCTGCGCGTGTCATAATAGGCTCTGAGCCTTTATATACCTGTGCACAGCAGCAGCCACCTTCAGTCTGCTGCTGGACAGCCAGCAGCAGCAGCAGCAGGAGAGGTATGTAATCAGGAGCCCTCCTGCTAAGGGTAGACAGCTGCTCGTTCCACCCCACCCCCCGCCTTAATTGGTTCTCCTCCCTTCCAACGGTGTTGAGGCGGGTGGGAACAGCAGGGGGTGAAGGTGCTGTGTTTAAAGAGGTGGAGTTATGCAGATCTAAAACGCGTGGATTGCAGCAGCAGCAAGCCGAAAAGTGCAGGCATGTAAGGGATCTAGAGGTTGACAACATGTCTTCTTAACGGGAGTCCAGGAGCTCATCTCCACAAATGGACTTTTTAGGATCCTTGGGTGGCTCCGTAGTTTGAAACCAATTCTGGTTATCGCTTCTCGGCCTTTTGGCTAAGATCAAGTGTAGTATCTGTTCTTATCAGTTTAATATCTGATACGTCCCCTATCTGGGGACCATATATTAAATGGATTTTTAGAACAGGGAGATGGAAAAAGAGCTTGCTCTGTCCACTCCACGCATTGACCTGGTATTGCAGTATCTCCAGGACCGGTGCACCCCTTCTTTAATGCAGTTTCTAAAATCAGAAAGAATTGAATTCAATGTTTTTTGTTCATTTTGCTTGTTTGTCGGATTTTGGGATGGACTCTTTGGCTCTGCTTTTCTTCTCCTCATTGGATTTTTCATGTTCAAAGTTGCAGAAGCCAGATTACAAGCTCATTTTGGTTCAACTTCAGCAACTGTGCATTGCATTGCCATGTAATGTGATGCAATGCTATCTTTCTAGCTCTCCCTTTCTACTTCCTTTTGGATAAACAGACATATTAGGCAAGCATTTTGGAGCTTTCACCTAAATAACTACAGGTGGTGAGATAAGCTGCACAATATAATTGACCTTTCAGTATATTGTTGCACACACACCATCTATTTAGCAAATGCCCTTGTTATCAACAGCAGCCTTTTAAACTCACCCGAGCTAACAGGTATGTGCGCTGGTTACACTGCTGCGCTTAAAATTTCTTTTTTGGTTTGCTACAATGCCTTTTCTGAAACGTTGTCTCCTTCTGCTGGAACACTGACTTCTTTCATTTAATGCCTGCAGACTATAAAAGAGAACCCAACCCAAAAAGTTTGGTTGATTAGTCTGTGGCATTCTGTTAAACTGTTGCTTATGGCGGTCTCTGTGAGCTTCTCAGCGACATTCAGCCAGCCAGGTATCCTGCCTGCAGTAGATGGAATGTGGCAATGGAACGCTGGCTGCGCGTGTCATAATAGGCTCTGAGCCTTTATATACCTGTGCACAGCAGCAGCCACCTTCAGTCTGCTGCTGGACAGCCAGCAGCAGCAGCAGCAGGAGAGGTATGTAATCAGGAGCCCTCCTGCTAAGGGTAGACAGCTGCTCGTTCCACCCCACCCCCCGCCTTAATTGGTTCTCCTCCCTTCCAACGGTGTTGAGGCGGGTGGGAACAGCAGGGGGTGAAGGTGCTGTGTTTAAAGAGGTGGAGTTATGCAGATCTAAAACGCGTGGATTGCAGCAGCAGCAAGCCGAAAAGTGCAGGCATGTAAGGGATCTAGAGGTTGACAACATGTCTTCTTAACGGGAGTCCAGGAGCTCATCTCCACAAATGGACTTTTTAGGATCCTTGGGTGGCTCCGTAGTTTGAAACCAATTCTGGTTATCGCTTCTCGGCCTTTTGGCTAAGATCAAGTGTAGTATCTGTTCTTATCAGTTTAATATCTGATACGTCCCCTATCTGGGGACCATATATTAAATGGATTTTTAGAACAGGGAGATGGAAAAAGAGCTTGCTCTGTCCACTCCACGCATTGACCTGGTATTGCAGTATCTCCAGGACCGGTGCACCCCTTCTTTAATGCAGTTTCTAAAATCAGAAAGAATTGAATTCAATGTTTTTTGTTCATTTTGCTTGTTTGTCGGATTTTGGGATGGACTCTTTGGCTCTGCTTTTCTTCTCCTCATTGGATTTTTCATGTTCAAAGTTGCAGAAGCCAGATTACAAGCTCATTTTGGTTCAACTTCAGCAACTGTGCATTGCATTGCCATGTAATGTGATGCAATGCTATCTTTCTAGCTCTCCCTTTCTACTTCCTTTTGGATAAACAGACATATTAGGCAAGCATTTTGGAGCTTTCACCTAAATAACTACAGGTGGTGAGATAAGCTGCACAATATAATTGACCTTTCAGTATATTGTTGCACACACACCATCTATTTAGCAAATGCCCTTGTTATCAACAGCAGCCTTTTAAACTCACCCGAGCTAACAGGTATGTGCGCTGGTTACACTGCTGCGCTTAAAATTTCTTTTTTGGTTTGCTACAATGCCTTTTCTGAAACGTTGTCTCCTTCTGCTGGAACACTGACTTCTTTCATTTAATGCCTGCAGACTATAAAAGAGAACCCAACCCAAAAAGTTTGGTTGATTAGTCTGTGGCATTCTGTTAAACTGTTGCTTATGGCGGTCTCTGTGAGCTTCTCAGCGACATTCAGCCAGCCAGGTATCCTGCCTGCAGTAGATGGAATGTGGCAATGGAACGCTGGCTGCGCGTGTCATAATAGGCTCTGAGCCTTTATATACCTGTGCACAGCAGCAGCCACCTTCAGTCTGCTGCTGGACAGCCAGCAGCAGCAGCAGCAGGAGAGGTATGTAATCAGGAGCCCTCCTGCTAAGGGTAGACAGCTGCTCGTTCCACCCCACCCCCCGCCTTAATTGGTTCTCCTCCCTTCCAACGGTGTTGAGGCGGGTGGGAACAGCAGGGGGTGAAGGTGCTGTGTTTAAAGAGGTGGAGTTATGCAGATCTAAAACGCGTGGATTGCAGCAGCAGCAAGCCGAAAAGTGCAGGCATGTAAGGGATCTAGAGGTTGACAACATGTCTTCTTAACGGGAGTCCAGGAGCTCATCTCCACAAATGGACTTTTTAGGATCCTTGGGTGGCTCCGTAGTTTGAAACCAATTCTGGTTATCGCTTCTCGGCCTTTTGGCTAAGATCAAGTGTAGTATCTGTTCTTATCAGTTTAATATCTGATACGTCCCCTATCTGGGGACCATATATTAAATGGATTTTTAGAACAGGGAGATGGAAAAAGAGCTTGCTCTGTCCACTCCACGCATTGACCTGGTATTGCAGTATCTCCAGGACCGGTGCACCCCTTCTTTAATGCAGTTTCTAAAATCAGAAAGAATTGAATTCAATGTTTTTTGTTCATTTTGCTTGTTTGTCGGATTTTGGGATGGACTCTTTGGCTCTGCTTTTCTTCTCCTCATTGGATTTTTCATGTTCAAAGTTGCAGAAGCCAGATTACAAGCTCATTTTGGTTCAACTTCAGCAACTGTGCATTGCATTGCCATGTAATGTGATGCAATGCTATCTTTCTAGCTCTCCCTTTCTACTTCCTTTTGGATAAACAGACATATTAGGCAAGCATTTTGGAGCTTTCACCTAAATAACTACAGGTGGTGAGATAAGCTGCACAATATAATTGACCTTTCAGTATATTGTTGCACACACACCATCTATTTAGCAAATGCCCTTGTTATCAACAGCAGCCTTTTAAACTCACCCGAGCTAACAGGTATGTGCGCTGGTTACACTGCTGCGCTTAAAATTTCTTTTTTGGTTTGCTACAATGCCTTTTCTGAAACGTTGTCTCCTTCTGCTGGAACACTGACTTCTTTCATTTAATGCCTGCAGACTATAAAAGAGAACCCAACCCAAAAAGTTTGGTTGATTAGTCTGTGGCATTCTGTTAAACTGTTGCTTATGGCGGTCTCTGTGAGCTTCTCAGCGACATTCAGCCAGCCAGGTATCCTGCCTGCAGTAGATGGAATGTGGCAATGGAACGCTGGCTGCGCGTGTCATAATAGGCTCTGAGCCTTTATATACCTGTGCACAGCAGCAGCCACCTTCAGTCTGCTGCTGGACAGCCAGCAGCAGCAGCAGCAGGAGAGGTATGTAATCAGGAGCCCTCCTGCTAAGGGTAGACAGCTGCTCGTTCCACCCCACCCCCCGCCTTAATTGGTTCTCCTCCCTTCCAACGGTGTTGAGGCGGGTGGGAACAGCAGGGGGTGAAGGTGCTGTGTTTAAAGAGGTGGAGTTATGCAGATCTAAAACGCGTGGATTGCAGCAGCAGCAAGCCGAAAAGTGCAGGCATGTAAGGGATCTAGAGGTTGACAACATGTCTTCTTAACGGGAGTCCAGGAGCTCATCTCCACAAATGGACTTTTTAGGATCCTTGGGTGGCTCCGTAGTTTGAAACCAATTCTGGTTATCGCTTCTCGGCCTTTTGGCTAAGATCAAGTGTAGTATCTGTTCTTATCAGTTTAATATCTGATACGTCCCCTATCTGGGGACCATATATTAAATGGATTTTTAGAACAGGGAGATGGAAAAAGAGCTTGCTCTGTCCACTCCACGCATTGACCTGGTATTGCAGTATCTCCAGGACCGGTGCACCCCTTCTTTAATGCAGTTTCTAAAATCAGAAAGAATTGAATTCAATGTTTTTTGTTCATTTTGCTTGTTTGTCGGATTTTGGGATGGACTCTTTGGCTCTGCTTTTCTTCTCCTCATTGGATTTTTCATGTTCAAAGTTGCAGAAGCCAGATTACAAGCTCATTTTGGTTCAACTTCAGCAACTGTGCATTGCATTGCCATGTAATGTGATGCAATGCTATCTTTCTAGCTCTCCCTTTCTACTTCCTTTTGGATAAACAGACATATTAGGCAAGCATTTTGGAGCTTTCACCTAAATAACTACAGGTGGTGAGATAAGCTGCACAATATAATTGACCTTTCAGTATATTGTTGCACACACACCATCTATTTAGCAAATGCCCTTGTTATCAACAGCAGCCTTTTAAACTCACCCGAGCTAACAGGTATGTGCGCTGGTTACACTGCTGCGCTTAAAATTTCTTTTTTGGTTTGCTACAATGCCTTTTCTGAAACGTTGTCTCCTTCTGCTGGAACACTGACTTCTTTCATTTAATGCCTGCAGACTATAAAAGAGAACCCAACCCAAAAAGTTTGGTTGATTAGTCTGTGGCATTCTGTTAAACTGTTGCTTATGGCGGTCTCTGTGAGCTTCTCAGCGACATTCAGCCAGCCAGGTATCCTGCCTGCAGTAGATGGAATGTGGCAATGGAACGCTGGCTGCGCGTGTCATAATAGGCTCTGAGCCTTTATATACCTGTGCACAGCAGCAGCCACCTTCAGTCTGCTGCTGGACAGCCAGCAGCAGCAGCAGCAGGAGAGGTATGTAATCAGGAGCCCTCCTGCTAAGGGTAGACAGCTGCTCGTTCCACCCCACCCCCCGCCTTAATTGGTTCTCCTCCCTTCCAACGGTGTTGAGGCGGGTGGGAACAGCAGGGGGTGAAGGTGCTGTGTTTAAAGAGGTGGAGTTATGCAGATCTAAAACGCGTGGATTGCAGCAGCAGCAAGCCGAAAAGTGCAGGCATGTAAGGGATCTAGAGGTTGACAACATGTCTTCTTAACGGGAGTCCAGGAGCTCATCTCCACAAATGGACTTTTTAGGATCCTTGGGTGGCTCCGTAGTTTGAAACCAATTCTGGTTATCGCTTCTCGGCCTTTTGGCTAAGATCAAGTGTAGTATCTGTTCTTATCAGTTTAATATCTGATACGTCCCCTATCTGGGGACCATATATTAAATGGATTTTTAGAACAGGGAGATGGAAAAAGAGCTTGCTCTGTCCACTCCACGCATTGACCTGGTATTGCAGTATCTCCAGGACCGGTGCACCCCTTCTTTAATGCAGTTTCTAAAATCAGAAAGAATTGAATTCAATGTTTTTTGTTCATTTTGCTTGTTTGTCGGATTTTGGGATGGACTCTTTGGCTCTGCTTTTCTTCTCCTCATTGGATTTTTCATGTTCAAAGTTGCAGAAGCCAGATTACAAGCTCATTTTGGTTCAACTTCAGCAACTGTGCATTGCATTGCCATGTAATGTGATGCAATGCTATCTTTCTAGCTCTCCCTTTCTACTTCCTTTTGGATAAACAGACATATTAGGCAAGCATTTTGGAGCTTTCACCTAAATAACTACAGGTGGTGAGATAAGCTGCACAATATAATTGACCTTTCAGTATATTGTTGCACACACACCATCTATTTAGCAAATGCCCTTGTTATCAACAGCAGCCTTTTAAACTCACCCGAGCTAACAGGTATGTGCGCTGGTTACACTGCTGCGCTTAAAATTTCTTTTTTGGTTTGCTACAATGCCTTTTCTGAAACGTTGTCTCCTTCTGCTGGAACACTGACTTCTTTCATTTAATGCCTGCAGACTATAAAAGAGAACCCAACCCAAAAAGTTTGGTTGATTAGTCTGTGGCATTCTGTTAAACTGTTGCTTATGGCGGTCTCTGTGAGCTTCTCAGCGACATTCAGCCAGCCAGGTATCCTGCCTGCAGTAGATGGAATGTGGCAATGGAACGCTGGCTGCGCGTGTCATAATAGGCTCTGAGCCTTTATATACCTGTGCACAGCAGCAGCCACCTTCAGTCTGCTGCTGGACAGCCAGCAGCAGCAGCAGCAGGAGAGGTATGTAATCAGGAGCCCTCCTGCTAAGGGTAGACAGCTGCTCGTTCCACCCCACCCCCCGCCTTAATTGGTTCTCCTCCCTTCCAACGGTGTTGAGGCGGGTGGGAACAGCAGGGGGTGAAGGTGCTGTGTTTAAAGAGGTGGAGTTATGCAGATCTAAAACGCGTGGATTG
This sequence comes from Phyllobates terribilis, assembly GCF_046119375.1. NCBI lineage: Eukaryota > Metazoa > Chordata > Amphibia > Anura > Dendrobatidae > Phyllobates > Phyllobates terribilis. The sequence continues at coordinate 56,749 of NW_027365313.1, read as the reverse complement.
CAGCAGCAGCAAGCCGAAAAGTGCAGGCATGTAAGGGATCTAGAGGTTGACAACATGTCTTCTTAACGGGAGTCCAGGAGCTCATCTCCACAAATGGACTTTTTAGGATCCTTGGGTGGCTCCGTAGTTTGAAACCAATTCTGGTTATCGCTTCTCGGCCTTTTGGCTAAGATCAAGTGTAGTATCTGTTCTTATCAGTTTAATATCTGATACGTCCCCTATCTGGGGACCATATATTAAATGGATTTTTAGAACAGGGAGATGGAAAAAGAGCTTGCTCTGTCCACTCCACGCATTGACCTGGTATTGCAGTATCTCCAGGACCGGTGCACCCCTTCTTTAATGCAGTTTCTAAAATCAGAAAGAATTGAATTCAATGTTTTTTGTTCATTTTGCTTGTTTGTCGGATTTTGGGATGGACTCTTTGGCTCTGCTTTTCTTCTCCTCATTGGATTTTTCATGTTCAAAGTTGCAGAAGCCAGATTACAAGCTCATTTTGGTTCAACTTCAGCAACTGTGCATTGCATTGCCATGTAATGTGATGCAATGCTATCTTTCTAGCTCTCCCTTTCTACTTCCTTTTGGATAAACAGACATATTAGGCAAGCATTTTGGAGCTTTCACCTAAATAACTACAGGTGGTGAGATAAGCTGCACAATATAATTGACCTTTCAGTATATTGTTGCACACACACCATCTATTTAGCAAATGCCCTTGTTATCAACAGCAGCCTTTTAAACTCACCCGAGCTAACAGGTATGTGCGCTGGTTACACTGCTGCGCTTAAAATTTCTTTTTTGGTTTGCTACAATGCCTTTTCTGAAACGTTGTCTCCTTCTGCTGGAACACTGACTTCTTTCATTTAATGCCTGCAGACTATAAAAGAGAACCCAACCCAAAAAGTTTGGTTGATTAGTCTGTGGCATTCTGTTAAACTGTTGCTTATGGCGGTCTCTGTGAGCTTCTCAGCGACATTCAGCCAGCCAGGTATCCTGCCTGCAGTAGATGGAATGTGGCAATGGAACGCTGGCTGCGCGTGTCATAATAGGCTCTGAGCCTTTATATACCTGTGCACAGCAGCAGCCACCTTCAGTCTGCTGCTGGACAGCCAGCAGCAGCAGCAGCAGGAGAGGTATGTAATCAGGAGCCCTCCTGCTAAGGGTAGACAGCTGCTCGTTCCACCCCACCCCCCGCCTTAATTGGTTCTCCTCCCTTCCAACGGTGTTGAGGCGGGTGGGAACAGCAGGGGGTGAAGGTGCTGTGTTTAAAGAGGTGGAGTTATGCAGATCTAAAACGCGTGGATTGCAGCAGCAGCAAGCCGAAAAGTGCAGGCATGTAAGGGATCTAGAGGTTGACAACATGTCTTCTTAACGGGAGTCCAGGAGCTCATCTCCACAAATGGACTTTTTAGGATCCTTGGGTGGCTCCGTAGTTTGAAACCAATTCTGGTTATCGCTTCTCGGCCTTTTGGCTAAGATCAAGTGTAGTATCTGTTCTTATCAGTTTAATATCTGATACGTCCCCTATCTGGGGACCATATATTAAATGGATTTTTAGAACAGGGAGATGGAAAAAGAGCTTGCTCTGTCCACTCCACGCATTGACCTGGTATTGCAGTATCTCCAGGACCGGTGCACCCCTTCTTTAATGCAGTTTCTAAAATCAGAAAGAATTGAATTCAATGTTTTTTGTTCATTTTGCTTGTTTGTCGGATTTTGGGATGGACTCTTTGGCTCTGCTTTTCTTCTCCTCATTGGATTTTTCATGTTCAAAGTTGCAGAAGCCAGATTACAAGCTCATTTTGGTTCAACTTCAGCAACTGTGCATTGCATTGCCATGTAATGTGATGCAATGCTATCTTTCTAGCTCTCCCTTTCTACTTCCTTTTGGATAAACAGACATATTAGGCAAGCATTTTGGAGCTTTCACCTAAATAACTACAGGTGGTGAGATAAGCTGCACAATATAATTGACCTTTCAGTATATTGTTGCACACACACCATCTATTTAGCAAATGCCCTTGTTATCAACAGCAGCCTTTTAAACTCACCCGAGCTAACAGGTATGTGCGCTGGTTACACTGCTGCGCTTAAAATTTCTTTTTTGGTTTGCTACAATGCCTTTTCTGAAACGTTGTCTCCTTCTGCTGGAACACTGACTTCTTTCATTTAATGCCTGCAGACTATAAAAGAGAACCCAACCCAAAAAGTTTGGTTGATTAGTCTGTGGCATTCTGTTAAACTGTTGCTTATGGCGGTCTCTGTGAGCTTCTCAGCGACATTCAGCCAGCCAGGTATCCTGCCTGCAGTAGATGGAATGTGGCAATGGAACGCTGGCTGCGCGTGTCATAATAGGCTCTGAGCCTTTATATACCTGTGCACAGCAGCAGCCACCTTCAGTCTGCTGCTGGACAGCCAGCAGCAGCAGCAGCAGGAGAGGTATGTAATCAGGAGCCCTCCTGCTAAGGGTAGACAGCTGCTCGTTCCACCCCACCCCCCGCCTTAATTGGTTCTCCTCCCTTCCAACGGTGTTGAGGCGGGTGGGAACAGCAGGGGGTGAAGGTGCTGTGTTTAAAGAGGTGGAGTTATGCAGATCTAAAACGCGTGGATTGCAGCAGCAGCAAGCCGAAAAGTGCAGGCATGTAAGGGATCTAGAGGTTGACAACATGTCTTCTTAACGGGAGTCCAGGAGCTCATCTCCACAAATGGACTTTTTAGGATCCTTGGGTGGCTCCGTAGTTTGAAACCAATTCTGGTTATCGCTTCTCGGCCTTTTGGCTAAGATCAAGTGTAGTATCTGTTATTATCAGTTTAATATCTGATACGTCCCCTATCTGGGGACCATATATTAAATGGATTTTTAGAACAGGGAGATGGAAAAAGAGCTTGCTCTGTCCACTCCACGCATTGACCTGGTATTGCAGTATCTCCAGGACCGGTGCACCCCTTCTTTAATGCAGTTTCTAAAATCAGAAAGAATTGAATTCAATGTTTTTTGTTCATTTTGCTTGTTTGTCGGATTTTGGGATGGACTCTTTGGCTCTGCTTTTCTTCTCCTCATTGGATTTTTCATGTTCAAAGTTGCAGAAGCCAGATTACAAGCTCATTTTGGTTCAACTTCAGCAACTGTGCATTGCATTGCCATGTAATGTGATGCAATGCTATCTTTCTAGCTCTCCCTTTCTACTTCCTTTTGGATAAACAGACATATTAGGCAAGCATTTTGGAGCTTTCACCTAAATAACTACAGGTGGTGAGATAAGCTGCACAATATAATTGACCTTTCAGTATATTGTTGCACACACACCATCTATTTAGCAAATGCCCTTGTTATCAACAGCAGCCTTTTAAACTCACCCGAGCTAACAGGTATGTGCGCTGGTTACACTGCTGCGCTTAAAATTTCTTTTTTGGTTTGCTACAATGCCTTTTCTGAAACGTTGTCTCCTTCTGCTGGAACACTGACTTCTTTCATTTAATGCCTGCAGACTATAAAAGAGAACCCAACCCAAAAAGTTTGGTTGATTAGTCTGTGGCATTCTGTTAAACTGTTGCTTATGGCGGTCTCTGTGAGCTTCTCAGCGACATTCAGCCAGCCAGGTATCCTGCCTGCAGTAGATGGAATGTGGCAATGGAACGCTGGCTGCGCGTGTCATAATAGGCTCTGAGCCTTTATATACCTGTGCACAGCAGCAGCCACCTTCAGTCTGCTGCTGGACAGCCAGCAGCAGCAGCAGCAGGAGAGGTATGTAATCAGGAGCCCTCCTGCTAAGGGTAGACAGCTGCTCGTTCCACCCCACCCCCCGCCTTAATTGGTTCTCCTCCCTTCCAACGGTGTTGAGGCGGGTGGGAACAGCAGGGGGTGAAGGTGCTGTGTTTAAAGAGGTGGAGTTATGCAGATCTAAAACGCGTGGATTGCAGCAGCAGCAAGCCGAAAAGTGCAGGCATGTAAGGGATCTAGAGGTTGACAACATGTCTTCTTAACGGGAGTCCAGGAGCTCATCTCCACAAATGGACTTTTTAGGATCCTTGGGTGGCTCCGTAGTTTGAAACCAATTCTGGTTATCGCTTCTCGGCCTTTTGGCTAAGATCAAGTGTAGTATCTGTTCTTATCAGTTTAATATCTGATACGTCCCCTATCTGGGGACCATATATTAAATGGATTTTTAGAACAGGGAGATGGAAAAAGAGCTTGCTCTGTCCACTCCACGCATTGACCTGGTATTGCAGTATCTCCAGGACCGGTGCACCCCTTCTTTAATGCAGTTTCTAAAATCAGAAAGAATTGAATTCAATGTTTTTTGTTCATTTTGCTTGTTTGTCGGATTTTGGGATGGACTCTTTGGCTCTGCTTTTCTTCTCCTCATTGGATTTTTCATGTTCAAAGTTGCAGAAGCCAGATTACAAGCTCATTTTGGTTCAACTTCAGCAACTGTGCATTGCATTGCCATGTAATGTGATGCAATGCTATCTTTCTAGCTCTCCCTTTCTACTTCCTTTTGGATAAACAGACATATTAGGCAAGCATTTTGGAGCTTTCACCTAAATAACTACAGGTGGTGAGATAAGCTGCACAATATAATTGACCTTTCAGTATATTGTTGCACACACACCATCTATTTAGCAAATGCCCTTGTTATCAACAGCAGCCTTTTAAACTCACCCGAGCTAACAGGTATGTGCGCTGGTTACACTGCTGCGCTTAAAATTTCTTTTTTGGTTTGCTACAATGCCTTTTCTGAAACGTTGTCTCCTTCTGCTGGAACACTGACTTCTTTCATTTAATGCCTGCAGACTATAAAAGAGAACCCAACCCAAAAAGTTTGGTTGATTAGTCTGTGGCATTCTGTTAAACTGTTGCTTATGGCGGTCTCTGTGAGCTTCTCAGCGACATTCAGCCAGCCAGGTATCCTGCCTGCAGTAGATGGAATGTGGCAATGGAACGCTGGCTGCGCGTGTCATAATAGGCTCTGAGCCTTTATATACCTGTGCACAGCAGCAGCCACCTTCAGTCTGCTGCTGGACAGCCAGCAGCAGCAGCAGCAGGAGAGGTATGTAATCAGGAGCCCTCCTGCTAAGGGTAGACAGCTGCTCGTTCCACCCCACCCCCCGCCTTAATTGGTTCTCCTCCCTTCCAACGGTGTTGAGGCGGGTGGGAACAGCAGGGGGTGAAGGTGCTGTGTTTAAAGAGGTGGAGTTATGCAGATCTAAAACGCGTGGATTGCAGCAGCAGCAAGCCGAAAAGTGCAGGCATGTAAGGGATCTAGAGGTTGACAACATGTCTTCTTAACGGGAGTCCAGGAGCTCATCTCCACAAATGGACTTTTTAGGATCCTTGGGTGGCTCCGTAGTTTGAAACCAATTCTGGTTATCGCTTCTCGGCCTTTTGGCTAAGATCAAGTGTAGTATCTGTTCTTATCAGTTTAATATCTGATACGTCCCCTATCTGGGGACCATATATTAAATGGATTTTTAGAACAGGGAGATGGAAAAAGAGCTTGCTCTGTCCACTCCACGCATTGACCTGGTATTGCAGTATCTCCAGGACCGGTGCACCCCTTCTTTAATGCAGTTTCTAAAATCAGAAAGAATTGAATTCAATGTTTTTTGTTCATTTTGCTTGTTTGTCGGATTTTGGGATGGACTCTTTGGCTCTGCTTTTCTTCTCCTCATTGGATTTTTCATGTTCAAAGTTGCAGAAGCCAGATTACAAGCTCATTTTGGTTCAACTTCAGCAACTGTGCATTGCATTGCCATGTAATGTGATGCAATGCTATCTTTCTAGCTCTCCCTTTCTACTTCCTTTTGGATAAACAGACATATTAGGCAAGCATTTTGGAGCTTTCACCTAAATAACTACAGGTGGTGAGATAAGCTGCACAATATAATTGACCTTTCAGTATATTGTTGCACACACACCATCTATTTAGCAAATGCCCTTGTTATCAACAGCAGCCTTTTAAACTCACCCGAGCTAACAGGTATGTGCGCTGGTTACACTGCTGCGCTTAAAATTTCTTTTTTGGTTTGCTACAATGCCTTTTCTGAAACGTTGTCTCCTTCTGCTGGAACACTGACTTCTTTCATTTAATGCCTGCAGACTATAAAAGAGAACCCAACCCAAAAAGTTTGGTTGATTAGTCTGTGGCATTCTGTTAAACTGTTGCTTATGGCGGTCTCTGTGAGCTTCTCAGCGACATTCAGCCAGCCAGGTATCCTGCCTGCAGTAGATGGAATGTGGCAATGGAACGCTGGCTGCGCGTGTCATAATAGGCTCTGAGCCTTTATATACCTGTGCACAGCAGCAGCCACCTTCAGTCTGCTGCTGGACAGCCAGCAGCAGCAGCAGCAGGAGAGGTATGTAATCAGGAGCCCTCCTGCTAAGGGTAGACAGCTGCTCGTTCCACCCCACCCCCCGCCTTAATTGGTTCTCCTCCCTTCCAACGGTGTTGAGGCGGGTGGGAACAGCAGGGGGTGAAGGTGCTGTGTTTAAAGAGGTGGAGTTATGCAGATCTAAAACGCGTGGATTGCAGCAGCAGCAAGCCGAAAAGTGCAGGCATGTAAGGGATCTAGAGGTTGACAACATGTCTTCTTAACGGGAGTCCAGGAGCTCATCTCCACAAATGGACTTTTTAGGATCCTTGGGTGGCTCCGTAGTTTGAAACCAATTCTGGTTATCGCTTCTCGGCCTTTTGGCTAAGATCAAGTGTAGTATCTGTTCTTATCAGTTTAATATCTGATACGTCCCCTATCTGGGGACCATATATTAAATGGATTTTTAGAACAGGGAGATGGAAAAAGAGCTTGCTCTGTCCACTCCACGCATTGACCTGGTATTGCAGTATCTCCAGGACCGGTGCACCCCTTCTTTAATGCAGTTTCTAAAATCAGAAAGAATTGAATTCAATGTTTTTTGTTCATTTTGCTTGTTTGTCGGATTTTGGGATGGACTCTTTGGCTCTGCTTTTCTTCTCCTCATTGGATTTTTCATGTTCAAAGTTGCAGAAGCCAGATTACAAGCTCATTTTGGTTCAACTTCAGCAACTGTGCATTGCATTGCCATGTAATGTGATGCAATGCTATCTTTCTAGCTCTCCCTTTCTACTTCCTTTTGGATAAACAGACATATTAGGCAAGCATTTTGGAGCTTTCACCTAAATAACTACAGGTGGTGAGATAAGCTGCACAATATAATTGACCTTTCAGTATATTGTTGCACACACACCATCTATTTAGCAAATGCCCTTGTTATCAACAGCAGCCTTTTAAACTCACCCGAGCTAACAGGTATGTGCGCTGGTTACACTGCTGCGCTTAAAATTTCTTTTTTGGTTTGCTACAATGCCTTTTCTGAAACGTTGTCTCCTTCTGCTGGAACACTGACTTCTTTCATTTAATGCCTGCAGACTATAAAAGAGAACCCAACCCAAAAAGTTTGGTTGATTAGTCTGTGGCATTCTGTTAAACTGTTGCTTATGGCGGTCTCTGTGAGCTTCTCAGCGACATTCAGCCAGCCAGGTATCCTGCCTGCAGTAGATGGAATGTGGCAATGGAACGCTGGCTGCGCGTGTCATAATAGGCTCTGAGCCTTTATATACCTGTGCACAGCAGCAGCCACCTTCAGTCTGCTGCTGGACAGCCAGCAGCAGCAGCAGCAGCAGGAGAGGTATGTAATCAGGAGCCCTCCTGCTAAGGGTAGACAGCTGCTCGTTCCACCCCACCCCCCGCCTTAATTGGTTCTCCTCCCTTCCAACGGTGTTGAGGCGGGTGGGAACAGCAGGGGGTGAAGGTGCTGTGTTTAAAGAGGTGGAGTTATGCAGATCTAAAACGCGTGGATTGCAGCAGCAGCAAGCCGAAAAGTGCAGGCATGTAAGGGATCTAGAGGTTGACAACATGTCTTCTTAACGGGAGTCCAGGAGCTCATCTCCACAAATGGACTTTTTAGGATCCTTGGGTGGCTCCGTAGTTTGAAACCAATTCTGGTTATCGCTTCTCGGCCTTTTGGCTAAGATCAAGTGTAGTATCTTTTGAAAAGGCAGTTTTGTCCTTGGGCTGCCCTAGTAAATTGATGCATATTACACACTGGTTTGGTGCACTTGTTAGTACGCCAGGTGGCTCATAGAGTTATCTGATGGAAAACATGGCCCTCCAGGATCGAAGTCACTAGGCTGGGTAAGTGTGAGGGCTTTGGAGCAATGTGCCACAGGAGTAGGCGCCCTGGTGGGAGTCCAAGCTTACTGGGGCTGGGAACCCCAGAAAGACTTGGCTTCGTAGCACGCCGCACCTTTGCCAATCATACTTTCTGAGCAACCCCCCTATTCCTGGCCTCCGGGCTAGGAAGGGGAATTTTTATAAACCCGGTCGGAGGTCCGGTCAGCTTTGGGCTGAGAAACCAACACAGGCTCCAGCTCCACTAGGGTGGCAGCCTAGATGGAAGCTGGGAGCACGAAAACGGCTCTTCTCCGGCTTCGGCTAGGGAGAGCATCGGAGATCCCTGACCCTCGCTGTGGCCTTCTGGCTCAGAGGGATGGGGATGGTTTATTGGGGACCCTCTCCTCCGGGAAGGGTCCACATGAATCCTCGCCTCGTGCGCTGTTTTGGTGTGACTTCGGTCACATTTTTCAGTGCCTTGGATGCAGCTTCAATCAAAAAATCTGTTCTTATCAGTTTAATATCTGATACGTCCCCTATCTGGGGACCATATATTAAATGGATTTTTAGAACAGGGAGATGGAAAAAGAGCTTGCTCTGTCCACTCCACGCATTGACCTGGTATTGCAGTATCTCCAGGACCGGTGCACCCCTTCTTTAATGCAGTTTCTAAAATCAGAAAGAATTGAATTCAATGTTTTTTGTTCATTTTGCTTGTTTGTCGGATTTTGGGATGGACTCTTTGGCTCTGCTTTTCTTCTCCTCATTGGATTTTTCATGTTCAAAGTTGCAGAAGCCAGATTACAAGCTCATTTTGGTTCAACTTCAGCAACTGTGCATTGCATTGCCATGTAATGTGATGCAATGCTATCTTTCTAGCTCTCCCTTTCTACTTCCTTTTGGATAAACAGACATATTAGGCAAGCATTTTGGAGCTTTCACCTAAATAACTACAGGTGGTGAGATAAGCTGCACAATATAATTGACCTTTCAGTATATTGTTGCACACACACCATCTATTTAGCAAATGCCCTTGTTATCAACAGCAGCCTTTTAAACTCACCCGAGCTAACAGGTATGTGCGCTGGTTACACTGCTGCGCTTAAAATTTCTTTTTTGGTTTGCTACAATGCCTTTTCTGAAACGTTGTCTCCTTCTGCTGGAACACTGACTTCTTTCATTTAATGCCTGCAGACTATAAAAGAGAACCCAACCCAAAAAGTTTGGTTGATTAGTCTGTGGCATTCTGTTAAACTGTTGCTTATGGCGGTCTCTGTGAGCTTCTCAGCGACATTCAGCCAGCCAGGTATCCTGCCTGCAGTAGATGGAATGTGGCAATGGAACGCTGGCTGCGCGTGTCATAATAGGCTCTGAGCCTTTATATACCTGTGCACAGCAGCAGCCACCTTCAGTCTGCTGCTGGACAGCCAGCAGCAGCAGCAGCAGGAGAGGTATGTAATCAGGAGCCCTCCTGCTAAGGGTAGACAGCTGCTCGTTCCACCCCACCCCCCGCCTTAATTGGTTCTCCTCCCTTCCAACGGTGTTGAGGCGGGTGGGAACAGCAGGGGGTGAAGGTGCTGTGTTTAAAGAGGTGGAGTTATGCAGATCTAAAACGCGTGGATTGCAGCAGCAGCAAGCCGAAAAGTGCAGGCATGTAAGGGATCTAGAGGTTGACAACATGTCTTCTTAACGGGAGTCCAGGAGCTCATCTCCACAAATGGACTTTTTAGGATCCTTGGGTGGCTCCGTAGTTTGAAACCAATTCTGGTTATCGCTTCTCGGCCTTTTGGCTAAGATCAAGTGTAGTATCTGTTCTTATCAGTTTAATATCTGATACGTCCCCTATCTGGGGACCATATATTAAATGGATTTTTAGAACAGGGAGATGGAAAAAGAGCTTGCTCTGTCCACTCCACGCATTGACCTGGTATTGCAGTATCTCCAGGACCGGTGCACCCCTTCTTTAATGCAGTTTCTAAAATCAGAAAGAATTGAATTCAATGTTTTTTGTTCATTTTGCTTGTTTGTCGGATTTTGGGATGGACTCTTTGGCTCTGCTTTTCTTCTCCTCATTGGATTTTTCATGTTCAAAGTTGCAGAGGCCAGATTACAAGCTCATTTTGGTTCAACTTCAGCAACTGTGCATTGCATTGCCATGTAATGTGATGCAATGCTATCTTTCTAGCTCTCCCTTTCTACTTCCTTTTGGATAAACAGACATATTAGGCAAGCATTTTGGAGCTTTCACCTAAATAACTACAGGTGGTGAGATAAGCTGCACAATATAATTGACCTTTCAGTATATTGTTGCACACACACCATCTATTTAGCAAATGCCCTTGTTATCAACAGCAGCCTTTTAAACTCACCCGAGCTAACAGGTATGTGCGCTGGTTACACTGCTGCGCTTAAAATTTCTTTTTTGGTTTGCTACAATGCCTTTTCTGAAACGTTGTCTCCTTCTGCTGGAACACTGACTTCTTTCATTTAATGCCTGCAGACTATAAAAGAGAACCCAACCCAAAAAGTTTGGTTGATTAGTCTGTGGCATTCTGTTAAACTGTTGCTTATGGCGGTCTCTGTGAGCTTCTCAGCGACATTCAGCCAGCCAGGTATCCTGCCTGCAGTAGATGGAATGTGGCAATGGAACGCTGGCTGCGCGTGTCATAATAGGCTCTGAGCCTTTATATACCTGTGCACAGCAGCAGCCACCTTCAGTCTGCTGCTGGACAGCCAGCAGCAGCAGCAGCAGGAGAGGTATGTAATCAGGAGCCCTCCTGCTAAGGGTAGACAGCTGCTCGTTCCACCCCACCCCCCGCCTTAATTGGTTCTCCTCCCTTCCAACGGTGTTGAGGCGGGTGGGAACAGCAGGGGGTGAAGGTGCTGTGTTTAAAGAGGTGGAGTTATGCAGATCTAAAACGCGTGGATTGCAGCAGCAGCAAGCCGAAAAGTGCAGGCATGTAAGGGATCTAGAGGTTGACAACATGTCTTCTTAACGGGAGTCCAGGAGCTCATCTCCACAAATGGACTTTTTAGGATCCTTGGGTGGCTCCGTAGTTTGAAACCAATTCTGGTTATCGCTTCTCGGCCTTTTGGCTAAGATCAAGTGTAGTATCTGTTCTTATCAGTTTAATATCTGATACGTCCCCTATCTGGGGACCATATATTAAATGGATTTTTAGAACAGGGAGATGGAAAAAGAGCTTGCTCTGTCCACTCCACGCATTGACCTGGTATTGCAGTATCTCCAGGACCGGTGCACCCCTTCTTTAATGCAGTTTCTAAAATCAGAAAGAATTGAATTCAATGTTTTTTGTTCATTTTGCTTGTTTGTCGGATTTTGGGATGGACTCTTTGGCTCTGCTTTTCTTCTCCTCATTGGATTTTTCATGTTCAAAGTTGCAGAAGCCAGATTACAAGCTCATTTTGGTTCAACTTCAGCAACTGTGCATTGCATTGCCATGTAATGTGATGCAATGCTATCTTTCTAGCTCTCCCTTTCTACTTCCTTTTGGATAAACAGACATATTAGGCAAGCATTTTGGAGCTTTCACCTAAATAACTACAGGTGGTGAGATAAGCTGCACAATATAATTGACCTTTCAGTATATTGTTGCACACACACCATCTATTTAGCAAATGCCCTTGTTATCAACAGCAGCCTTTTAAACTCACCCGAGCTAACAGGTATGTGCGCTGGTTACACTGCTGCGCTTAAAATTTCTTTTTTGGTTTGCTACAATGCCTTTTCTGAAACGTTGTCTCCTTCTGCTGGAACACTGACTTCTTTCATTTAATGCCTGCAGACTATAAAAGAGAACCCAACCCAAAAAGTTTGGTTGATTAGTCTGTGGCATTCTGTTAAACTGTTGCTTATGGCGGTCTCTGTGAGCTTCTCAGCGACATTCAGCCAGCCAGGTATCCTGCCTGCAGTAGATGGAATGTGGCAATGGAACGCTGGCTGCGCGTGTCATAATAGGCTCTGAGCCTTTATATACCTGTGCACAGCAGCAGCCACCTTCAGTCTGCTGCTGGACAGCCAGCAGCAGCAGCAGCAGGAGAGGTATGTAATCAGGAGCCCTCCTGCTAAGGGTAGACAGCTGCTCGTTCCACCCCACCCCCCGCCTTAATTGGTTCTCCTCCCTTCCAACGGTGTTGAGGCGGGTGGGAACAGCAGGGGGTGAAGGTGCTGTGTTTAAAGAGGTGGAGTTATGCAGATCTAAAACGCGTGGATTGCAGCAGCAGCAAGCCGAAAAGTGCAGGCATGTAAGGGATCTAGAGGTTGACAACATGTCTTCTTAACGGGAGTCCAGGAGCTCATCTCCACAAATGGACTTTTTAGGATCCTTGGGTGGCTCCGTAGTTTGAAACCAATTCTGGTTATCGCTTCTCGGCCTTTTGGCTAAGATCAAGTGTAGTATCTGTTCTTATCAGTTTAATATCTGATACGTCCCCTATCTGGGGACCATATATTAAATGGATTTTTAGAACAGGGAGATGGAAAAAGAGCTTGCTCTGTCCACTCCACGCATTGACCTGGTATTGCAGTATCTCCAGGACCGGTGCACCCCTTCTTTAATGCAGTTTCTAAAATCAGAAAGAATTGAATTCAATGTTTTTTGTTCATTTTGCTTGTTTGTCGGATTTTGGGATGGACTCTTTGGCTCTGCTTTTCTTCTCCTCATTGGATTTTTCATGTTCAAAGTTGCAGAAGCCAGATTACAAGCTCATTTTGGTTCAACTTCAGCAACTGTGCATTGCATTGCCATGTAATGTGATGCAATGCTATCTTTCTAGCTCTCCCTTTCTACTTCCTTTTGGATAAACAGACATATTAGGCAAGCATTTTGGAGCTTTCACCTAAATAACTACAGGTGGTGAGATAAGCTCCACAATATAATTGACCTTTCAGTATATTGTTGCACACACACCATCTATTTAGCAAATGCCCTTGTTATCAACAGCAGCCTTTTAAACTCACCCGAGCTAACAGGTATGTGCGCTGGTTACACTGCTGCGCTTAAAATTTCTTTTTTGGTTTGCTACAATGCCTTTTCTGAAACGTTGTCTCCTTCTGCTGGAACACTGACTTCTTTCATTTAATGCCTGCAGACTATAAAAGAGAACCCAACCCAAAAAGTTTGGTTGATTAGTCTGTGGCATTCTGTTAAACTGTTGCTTATGGCGGTCTCTGTGAGCTTCTCAGCGACATTCAGCCAGCCAGGTATCCTGCCTGCAGTAGATGGAATGTGGCAATGGAACGCTGGCTGCGCGTGTCATAATAGGCTCTGAGCCTTTATATACCTGTGCACAGCAGCAGCCACCTTCAGTCTGCTGCTGGACAGCCAGCAGCAGCAGCAGCAGGAGAGGTATGTAATCAGGAGCCCTCCTGCTAAGGGTAGACAGCTGCTCGTTCCACCCCACCCCCCGCCTTAATTGGTTCTCCTCCCTTCCAACGGTGTTGAGGCGGGTGGGAACAGCAGGGGGTGAAGGTGCTGTGTTTAAAGAGGTGGAGTTATGCAGATCTAAAACGCGTGGATTGCAGCAGCAGCAAGCCGAAAAGTGCAGGCATGTAAGGGATCTAGAGGTTGACAACATGTCTTCTTAACGGGAGTCCAGGAGCTCATCTCCACAAATGGACTTTTTAGGATCCTTGGGTGGCTCCGTAGTTTGAAACCAATTCTGGTTATCGCTTCTCGGCCTTTTGGCTAAGATCAAGTGTAGTATCTGTTCTTATCAGTTTAATATCTGATACGTCCCCTATCTGGGGACCATATATTAAATGGATTTTTAGAACAGGGAGATGGAAAAAGAGCTTGCTCTGTCCACTCCACGCATTGACCTGGTATTGCAGTATCTCCAGGACCGGTGCACCCCTTCTTTAATGCAGTTTCTAAAATCAGAAAGAATTGAATTCAATGTTTTTTGTTCATTTTGCTTGTTTGTCGGATTTTGGGATGGACTCTTTGGCTCTGCTTTTCTTCTCCTCATTGGATTTTTCATGTTCAAAGTTGCAGAAGCCAGATTACAAGCTCATTTTGGTTCAACTTCAGCAACTGTGCATTGCATTGCCATGTAATGTGATGCAATGCTATCTTTCTAGCTCTCCCTTTCTACTTCCTTTTGGATAAACAGACATATTAGGCAAGCATTTTGGAGCTTTCACCTAAATAACTACAGGTGGTGAGATAAGCTCCACAATATAATTGACCTTTCAGTATATTGTTGCACACACACCATCTATTTAGCAAATGCCCTTGTTATCAACAGCAGCCTTTTAAACTCACCCGAGCTAACAGGTATGTGCGCTGGTTACACTGCTGCGCTTAAAATTTCTTTTTTGGTTTGCTACAATGCCTTTTCTGAAACGTTGTCTCCTTCTGCTGGAACACTGACTTCTTTCATTTAATGCCTGCAGACTATAAAAGAGAACCCAACCCAAAAAGTTTGGTTGATTAGTCTGTGGCATTCTGTTAAACTGTTGCTTATGGCGGTCTCTGTGAGCTTCTCAGCGACATTCAGCCAGCCAGGTATCCTGCCTGCAGTAGATGGAATGTGGCAATGGAACGCTGGCTGCGCGTGTCATAATAGGCTCTGAGCCTTTATATACCTGTGCACAGCAGCAGCCACCTTCAGTCTGCTGCTGGACAGCCAGCAGCAGCAGCAGCAGGAGAGGTATGTAATCAGGAGCCCTCCTGCTAAGGGTAGACAGCTGCTCGTTCCACCCCACCCCCCGCCTTAATTGGTTCTCCTCCCTTCCAACGGTGTTGAGGCGGGTGGGAACAGCAGGGGGTGAAGGTGCTGTGTTTAAAGAGGTGGAGTTATGCAGATCTAAAACGCGTGGATTGCAGCAGCAGCAAGCCGAAAAGTGCAGGCATGTAAGGGATCTAGAGGTTGACAACATGTCTTCTTAACGGGAGTCCAGGAGCTCATCTCCACAAATGGACTTTTTAGGATCCTTGGGTGGCTCCGTAGTTTGAAACCAATTCTGGTTATCGCTTCTCGGCCTTTTGGCTAAGATCAAGTGTAGTATCTGTTCTTATCAGTTTAATATCTGATACGTCCCCTATCTGGGGACCATATATTAAATGGATTTTTAGAACAGGGAGATGGAAAAAGAGCTTGCTCTGTCCACTCCACGCATTGACCTGGTATTGCAGTATCTCCAGGACCGGTGCACCCCTTCTTTAATGCAGTTTCTAAAATCAGAAAGAATTGAATTCAATGTTTTTTGTTCATTTTGCTTGTTTGTCGGATTTTGGGATGGACTCTTTGGCTCTGCTTTTCTTCTCCTCATTGGATTTTTCATGTTCAAAGTTGCAGAAGCCAGATTACAAGCTCATTTTGGTTCAACTTCAGCAACTGTGCATTGCATTGCCATGTAATGTGATGCAATGCTATCTTTCTAGCTCTCCCTTTCTACTTCCTTTTGGATAAACAGACATATTAGGCAAGCATTTTGGAGCTTTCACCTAAATAACTACAGGTGGTGAGATAAGCTGCACAATATAATTGACCTTTCAGTATATTGTTGCACACACACCATCTATTTAGCAAATGCCCTTGTTATCAACAGCAGCCTTTTAAACTCACCCGAGCTAACAGGTATGTGCGCTGGTTACACTGCTGCGCTTAAAATTTCTTTTTTGGTTTGCTACAATGCCTTTTCTGAAACGTTGTCTCCTTCTGCTGGAACACTGACTTCTTTCATTTAATGCCTGCAGACTATAAAAGAGAACCCAACCCAAAAAGTTTGGTTGATTAGTCTGTGGCATTCTGTTAAACTGTTGCTTATGGCGGTCTCTGTGAGCTTCTCAGCGACATTCAGCCAGCCAGGTATCCTGCCTGCAGTAGATGGAATGTGGCAATGGAACGCTGGCTGCGCGTGTCATAATAGGCTCTGAGCCTTTATATACCTGTGCACAGCAGCAGCCACCTTCAGTCTGCTGCTGGACAGCCAGCAGCAGCAGCAGCAGCAGGAGAGGTATGTAATCAGGAGCCCTCCTGCTAAGGGTAGACAGCTGCTCGTTCCACCCCACCCCCCGCCTTAATTGGTTCTCCTCCCTTCCAACGGTGTTGAGGCGGGTGGGAACAGCAGGGGGTGAAGGTGCTGTGTTTAAAGAGGTGGAGTTATGCAGATCTAAAACGCGTGGATTGCAGCAGCAGCAAGCCGAAAAGTGCAGGCATGTAAGGGATCTAGAGGTTGACAACATGTCTTCTTAACGGGAGTCCAGGAGCTCATCTCCACAAATGGACTTTTTAGGATCCTTGGGTGGCTCCGTAGTTTGAAACCAATTCTGGTTATCGCTTCTCGGCCTTTTGGCTAAGATCAAGTGTAGTATCTGTTCTTATCAGTTTAATATCTGATACGTCCCCTATCTGGGGACCATATATTAAATGGATTTTTAGAACAGGGAGATGGAAAAAGAGCTTGCTCTGTCCACTCCACGCATTGACCTGGTATTGCAGTATCTCCAGGACCGGTGCACCCCTTCTTTAATGCAGTTTCTAAAATCAGAAAGAATTGAATTCAATGTTTTTTGTTCATTTTGCTTGTTTGTCGGATTTTGGGATGGACTCTTTGGCTCTGCTTTTCTTCTCCTCATTGGATTTTTCATGTTCAAAGTTGCAGAAGCCAGATTACAAGCTCATTTTGGTTCAACTTCAGCAACTGTGCATTGCATTGCCATGTAATGTGATGCAATGCTATCTTTCTAGCTCTCCCTTTCTACTTCCTTTTGGATAAACAGACATATTAGGCAAGCATTTTGGAGCTTTCACCTAAATAACTACAGGTGGTGAGATAAGCTGCACAATATAATTGACCTTTCAGTATATTGTTGCACACACACCATCTATTTAGCAAATGCCCTTGTTATCAACAGCAGCCTTTTAAACTCACCCGAGCTAACAGGTATGTGCGCTGGTTACACTGCTGCGCTTAAAATTTCTTTTTTGGTTTGCTACAATGCCTTTTCTGAAACGTTGTCTCCTTCTGCTGGAACACTGACTTCTTTCATTTAATGCCTGCAGACTATAAAAGAGAACCCAACCCAAAAAGTTTGGTTGATTAGTCTGTGGCATTCTGTTAAACTGTTGCTTATGGCGGTCTCTGTGAGCTTCTCAGCGACATTCAGCCAGCCAGGTATCCTGCCTGCAGTAGATGGAATGTGGCAATGGAACGCTGGCTGCGCGTGTCATAATAGGCTCTGAGCCTTTATATACCTGTGCACAGCAGCAGCCACCTTCAGTCTGCTGCTGGACAGCCAGCAGCAGCAGCAGCAGGAGAGGTATGTAATCAGGAGCCCTCCTGCTAAGGGTAGACAGCTGCTCGTTCCACCCCACCCCCCGCCTTAATTGGTTCTCCTCCCTTCCAACGGTGTTGAGGCGGGTGGGAACAGCAGGGGGTGAAGGTGCTGTGTTTAAAGAGGTGGAGTTATGCAGATCTAAAACGCGTGGATTGCAGCAGCAGCAAGCCGAAAAGTGCAGGCATGTAAGGGATCTAGAGGTTGACAACATGTCTTCTTAACGGGAGTCCAGGAGCTCATCTCCACAAATGGACTTTTTAGGATCCTTGGGTGGCTCCGTAGTTTGAAACCAATTCTGGTTATCGCTTCTCGGCCTTTTGGCTAAGATCAAGTGTAGTATCTGTTCTTATCAGTTTAATATCTGATACGTCCCCTATCTGGGGACCATATATTAAATGGATTTTTAGAACAGGGAGATGGAAAAAGAGCTTGCTCTGTCCACTCCACGCATTGACCTGGTATTGCAGTATCTCCAGGACCGGTGCACCCCTTCTTTAATGCAGTTTCTAAAATCAGAAAGAATTGAATTCAATGTTTTTTGTTCATTTTGCTTGTTTGTCGGATTTTGGGATGGACTCTTTGGCTCTGCTTTTCTTCTCCTCATTGGATTTTTCATGTTCAAAGTTGCAGAAGCCAGATTACAAGCTCATTTTGGTTCAACTTCAGCAACTGTGCATTGCATTGCCATGTAATGTGATGCAATGCTATCTTTCTAGCTCTCCCTTTCTACTTCCTTTTGGATAAACAGACATATTAGGCAAGCATTTTGGAGCTTTCACCTAAATAACTACAGGTGGTGAGATAAGCTCCACAATATAATTGACCTTTCAGTATATTGTTGCACACACACCATCTATTTAGCAAATGCCCTTGTTATCAACAGCAGCCTTTTAAACTCACCCGAGCTAACAGGTATGTGCGCTGGTTACACTGCTGCGCTTAAAATTTCTTTTTTGGTTTGCTACAATGCCTTTTCTGAAACGTTGTCTCCTTCTGCTGGAACACTGACTTCTTTCATTTAATGCCTGCAGACTATAAAAGAGAACCCAACCCAAAAAGTTTGGTTGATTAGTCTGTGGCATTCTGTTAAACTGTTGCTTATGGCGGTCTCTGTGAGCTTCTCAGCGACATTCAGCCAGCCAGGTATCCTGCCTGCAGTAGATGGAATGTGGCAATGGAACGCTGGCTGCGCGTGTCATAATAGGCTCTGAGCCTTTATATACCTGTGCACAGCAGCAGCCACCTTCAGTCTGCTGCTGGACAGCCAGCAGCAGCAGCAGCAGGAGAGGTATGTAATCAGGAGCCCTCCTGCTAAGGGTAGACAGCTGCTCGTTCCACCCCACCCCCCGCCTTAATTGGTTCTCCTCCCTTCCAACGGTGTTGAGGCGGGTGGGAACAGCAGGGGGTGAAGGTGCTGTGTTTAAAGAGGTGGAGTTATGCAGATCTAAAACGCGTGGATTGCAGCAGCAGCAAGCCGAAAAGTGCAGGCATGTAAGGGATCTAGAGGTTGACAACATGTCTTCTTAACGGGAGTCCAGGAGCTCATCTCCACAAATGGACTTTTTAGGATCCTTGGGTGGCTCCGTAGTTTGAAACCAATTCTGGTTATCGCTTCTCGGCCTTTTGGCTAAGATCAAGTGTAGTATCTGTTCTTATCAGTTTAATATCTGATACGTCCCCTATCTGGGGACCATATATTAAATGGATTTTTAGAACAGGGAGATGGAAAAAGAGCTTGCTCTGTCCACTCCACGCATTGACCTGGTATTGCAGTATCTCCAGGACCGGTGCACCCCTTCTTTAATGCAGTTTCTAAAATCAGAAAGAATTGAATTCAATGTTTTTTGTTCATTTTGCTTGTTTGTCGGATTTTGGGATGGACTCTTTGGCTCTGCTTTTCTTCTCCTCATTGGATTTTTCATGTTCAAAGTTGCAGAAGCCAGATTACAAGCTCATTTTGGTTCAACTTCAGCAACTGTGCATTGCATTGCCATGTAATGTGATGCAATGCTATCTTTCTAGCTCTCCCTTTCTACTTCCTTTTGGATAAACAGACATATTAGGCAAGCATTTTGGAGCTTTCACCTAAATAACTACAGGTGGTGAGATAAGCTCCACAATATAATTGACCTTTCAGTATATTGTTGCACACACACCATCTATTTAGCAAATGCCCTTGTTATCAACAGCAGCCTTTTAAACTCACCCGAGCTAACAGGTATGTGCGCTGGTTACACTGCTGCGCTTAAAATTTCTTTTTTGGTTTGCTACAATGCCTTTTCTGAAACGTTGTCTCCTTCTGCTGGAACACTGACTTCTTTCATTTAATGCCTGCAGACTATAAAAGAGAACCCAACCCAAAAAGTTTGGTTGATTAGTCTGTGGCATTCTGTTAAACTGTTGCTTATGGCGGTCTCTGTGAGCTTCTCAGCGACATTCAGCCAGCCAGGTATCCTGCCTGCAGTAGATGGAATGTGGCAATGGAACGCTGGCTGCGCGTGTCATAATAGGCTCTGAGCCTTTATATACCTGTGCACAGCAGCAGCCACCTTCAGTCTGCTGCTGGACAGCCAGCAGCAGCAGCAGCAGGAGAGGTATGTAATCAGGAGCCCTCCTGCTAAGGGTAGACAGCTGCTCGTTCCACCCCACCCCCCGCCTTAATTGGTTCTCCTCCCTTCCAACGGTGTTGAGGCGGGTGGGAACAGCAGGGGGTGAAGGTGCTGTGTTTAAAGAGGTGGAGTTATGCAGATCTAAAACGCGTGGATTGCAGCAGCAGCAAGCCGAAAAGTGCAGGCATGTAAGGGATCTAGAGGTTGACAACATGTCTTCTTAACGGGAGTCCAGGAGCTCATCTCCACAAATGGACTTTTTAGGATCCTTGGGTGGCTCCGTAGTTTGAAACCAATTCTGGTTATCGCTTCTCGGCCTTTTGGCTAAGATCAAGTGTAGTATCTGTTCTTATCAGTTTAATATCTGATACGTCCCCTATCTGGGGACCATATATTAAATGGATTTTTAGAACAGGGAGATGGAAAAAGAGCTTGCTCTGTCCACTCCACGCATTGACCTGGTATTGCAGTATCTCCAGGACCGGTGCACCCCTTCTTTAATGCAGTTTCTAAAATCAGAAAGAATTGAATTCAATGTTTTTTGTTCATTTTGCTTGTTTGTCGGATTTTGGGATGGACTCTTTGGCTCTGCTTTTCTTCTCCTCATTGGATTTTTCATGTTCAAAGTTGCAGAAGCCAGATTACAAGCTCATTTTGGTTCAACTTCAGCAACTGTGCATTGCATTGCCATGTAATGTGATGCAATGCTATCTTTCTAGCTCTCCCTTTCTACTTCCTTTTGGATAAACAGACATATTAGGCAAGCATTTTGGAGCTTTCACCTAAATAACTACAGGTGGTGAGATAAGCTGCACAATATAATTGACCTTTCAGTATATTGTTGCACACACACCATCTATTTAGCAAATGCCCTTGTTATCAACAGCAGCCTTTTAAACTCACCCGAGCTAACAGGTATGTGCGCTGGTTACACTGCTGCGCTTAAAATTTCTTTTTTGGTTTGCTACAATGCCTTTTCTGAAACGTTGTCTCCTTCTGCTGGAACACTGACTTCTTTCATTTAATGCCTGCAGACTATAAAAGAGAACCCAACCCAAAAAGTTTGGTTGATTAGTCTGTGGCATTCTGTTAAACTGTTGCTTATGGCGGTCTCTGTGAGCTTCTCAGCGACATTCAGCCAGCCAGGTATCCTGCCTGCAGTAGATGGAATGTGGCAATGGAACGCTGGCTGCGCGTGTCATAATAGGCTCTGAGCCTTTATATACCTGTGCACAGCAGCAGCCACCTTCAGTCTGCTGCTGGACAGCCAGCAGCAGCAGCAGCAGCAGGAGAGGTATGTAATCAGGAGCCCTCCTGCTAAGGGTAGACAGCTGCTCGTTCCACCCCACCCCCCGCCTTAATTGGTTCTCCTCCCTTCCAACGGTGTTGAGGCGGGTGGGAACAGCAGGGGGTGAAGGTGCTGTGTTTAAAGAGGTGGAGTTATGCAGATCTAAAACGCGTGGATTGCAGCAGCAGCAAGCCGAAAAGTGCAGGCATGTAAGGGATCTAGAGGTTGACAACATGTCTTCTTAACGGGAGTCCAGGAGCTCATCTCCACAAATGGACTTTTTAGGATCCTTGGGTGGCTCCGTAGTTTGAAACCAATTCTGGTTATCGCTTCTCGGCCTTTTGGCTAAGATCAAGTGTAGTATCTGTTCTTATCAGTTTAATATCTGATACGTCCCCTATCTGGGGACCATATATTAAATGGATTTTTAGAACAGGGAGATGGAAAAAGAGCTTGCTCTGTCCACTCCACGCATTGACCTGGTATTGCAGTATCTCCAGGACCGGTGCACCCCTTCTTTAATGCAGTTTCTAAAATCAGAAAGAATTGAATTCAATGTTTTTTGTTCATTTTGCTTGTTTGTCGGATTTTGGGATGGACTCTTTGGCTCTGCTTTTCTTCTCCTCATTGGATTTTTCATGTTCAAAGTTGCAGAAGCCAGATTACAAGCTCATTTTGGTTCAACTTCAGCAACTGTGCATTGCATTGCCATGTAATGTGATGCAATGCTATCTTTCTAGCTCTCCCTTTCTACTTCCTTTTGGATAAACAGACATATTAGGCAAGCATTTTGGAGCTTTCACCTAAATAACTACAGGTGGTGAGATAAGCTGCACAATATAATTGACCTTTCAGTATATTGTTGCACACACACCATCTATTTAGCAAATGCCCTTGTTATCAACAGCAGCCTTTTAAACTCACCCGAGCTAACAGGTATGTGCGCTGGTTACACTGCTGCGCTTAAAATTTCTTTTTTGGTTTGCTACAATGCCTTTTCTGAAACGTTGTCTCCTTCTGCTGGAACACTGACTTCTTTCATTTAATGCCTGCAGACTATAAAAGAGAACCCAACCCAAAAAGTTTGGTTGATTAGTCTGTGGCATTCTGTTAAACTGTTGCTTATGGCGGTCTCTGTGAGCTTCTCAGCGACATTCAGCCAGCCAGGTATCCTGCCTGCAGTAGATGGAATGTGGCAATGGAACGCTGGCTGCGCGTGTCATAATAGGCTCTGAGCCTTTATATACCTGTGCACAGCAGCAGCCACCTTCAGTCTGCTGCTGGACAGCCAGCAGCAGCAGCAGCAGGAGAGGTATGTAATCAGGAGCCCTCCTGCTAAGGGTAGACAGCTGCTCGTTCCACCCCACCCCCCGCCTTAATTGGTTCTCCTCCCTTCCAACGGTGTTGAGGCGGGTGGGAACAGCAGGGGGTGAAGGTGCTGTGTTTAAAGAGGTGGAGTTATGCAGATCTAAAACGCGTGGATTGCAGCAGCAGCAAGCCGAAAAGTGCAGGCATGTAAGGGATCTAGAGGTTGACAACATGTCTTCTTAACGGGAGTCCAGGAGCTCATCTCCACAAATGGACTTTTTAGGATCCTTGGGTGGCTCCGTAGTTTGAAACCAATTCTGGTTATCGCTTCTCGGCCTTTTGGCTAAGATCAAGTGTAGTATCTGTTCTTATCAGTTTAATATCTGATACGTCCCCTATCTGGGGACCATATATTAAATGGATTTTTAGAACAGGGAGATGGAAAAAGAGCTTGCTCTGTCCACTCCACGCATTGACCTGGTATTGCAGTATCTCCAGGACCGGTGCACCCCTTCTTTAATGCAGTTTCTAAAATCAGAAAGAATTGAATTCAATGTTTTTTGTTCATTTTGCTTGTTTGTCGGATTTTGGGATGGACTCTTTGGCTCTGCTTTTCTTCTCCTCATTGGATTTTTCATGTTCAAAGTTGCAGAAGCCAGATTACAAGCTCATTTTGGTTCAACTTCAGCAACTGTGCATTGCATTGCCATGTAATGTGATGCAATGCTATCTTTCTAGCTCTCCCTTTCTACTTCCTTTTGGATAAACAGACATATTAGGCAAGCATTTTGGAGCTTTCACCTAAATAACTACAGGTGGTGAGATAAGCTGCACAATATAATTGACCTTTCAGTATATTGTTGCACACACACCATCTATTTAGCAAATGCCCTTGTTATCAACAGCAGCCTTTTAAACTCACCCGAGCTAACAGGTATGTGCGCTGGTTACACTGCTGCGCTTAAAATTTCTTTTTTGGTTTGCTACAATGCCTTTTCTGAAACGTTGTCTCCTTCTGCTGGAACACTGACTTCTTTCATTTAATGCCTGCAGACTATAAAAGAGAACCCAACCCAAAAAGTTTGGTTGATTAGTCTGTGGCATTCTGTTAAACTGTTGCTTATGGCGGTCTCTGTGAGCTTCTCAGCGACATTCAGCCAGCCAGGTATCCTGCCTGCAGTAGATGGAATGTGGCAATGGAACGCTGGCTGCGCGTGTCATAATAGGCTCTGAGCCTTTATATACCTGTGCACAGCAGCAGCCACCTTCAGTCTGCTGCTGGACAGCCAGCAGCAGCAGCAGCAGGAGAGGTATGTAATCAGGAGCCCTCCTGCTAAGGGTAGACAGCTGCTCGTTCCACCCCACCCCCCGCCTTAATTGGTTCTCCTCCCTTCCAACGGTGTTGAGGCGGGTGGGAACAGCAGGGGGTGAAGGTGCTGTGTTTAAAGAGGTGGAGTTATGCAGATCTAAAACGCGTGGATTGCAGCAGCAGCAAGCCGAAAAGTGCAGGCATGTAAGGGATCTAGAGGTTGACAACATGTCTTCTTAACGGGAGTCCAGGAGCTCATCTCCACAAATGGACTTTTTAGGATCCTTGGGTGGCTCCGTAGTTTGAAACCAATTCTGGTTATCGCTTCTCGGCCTTTTGGCTAAGATCAAGTGTAGTATCTGTTCTTATCAGTTTAATATCTGATACGTCCCCTATCTGGGGACCATATATTAAATGGATTTTTAGAACAGGGAGATGGAAAAAGAGCTTGCTCTGTCCACTCCACGCATTGACCTGGTATTGCAGTATCTCCAGGACCGGTGCACCCCTTCTTTAATGCAGTTTCTAAAATCAGAAAGAATTGAATTCAATGTTTTTTGTTCATTTTGCTTGTTTGTCGGATTTTGGGATGGACTCTTTGGCTCTGCTTTTCTTCTCCTCATTGGATTTTTCATGTTCAAAGTTGCAGAAGCCAGATTACAAGCTCATTTTGGTTCAACTTCAGCAACTGTGCATTGCATTGCCATGTAATGTGATGCAATGCTATCTTTCTAGCTCTCCCTTTCTACTTCCTTTTGGATAAACAGACATATTAGGCAAGCATTTTGGAGCTTTCACCTAAATAACTACAGGTGGTGAGATAAGCTGCACAATATAATTGACCTTTCAGTATATTGTTGCACACACACCATCTATTTAGCAAATGCCCTTGTTATCAACAGCAGCCTTTTAAACTCACCCGAGCTAACAGGTATGTGCGCTGGTTACACTGCTGCGCTTAAAATTTCTTTTTTGGTTTGCTACAATGCCTTTTCTGAAACGTTGTCTCCTTCTGCTGGAACACTGACTTCTTTCATTTAATGCCTGCAGACTATAAAAGAGAACCCAACCCAAAAAGTTTGGTTGATTAGTCTGTGGCATTCTGTTAAACTGTTGCTTATGGCGGTCTCTGTGAGCTTCTCAGCGACATTCAGCCAGCCAGGTATCCTGCCTGCAGTAGATGGAATGTGGCAATGGAACGCTGGCTGCGCGTGTCATAATAGGCTCTGAGCCTTTATATACCTGTGCACAGCAGCAGCCACCTTCAGTCTGCTGCTGGACAGCCAGCAGCAGCAGCAGCAGGAGAGGTATGTAATCAGGAGCCCTCCTGCTAAGGGTAGACAGCTGCTCGTTCCACCCCACCCCCCGCCTTAATTGGTTCTCCTCCCTTCCAACGGTGTTGAGGCGGGTGGGAACAGCAGGGGGTGAAGGTGCTGTGTTTAAAGAGGTGGAGTTATGCAGATCTAAAACGCGTGGATTGCAGCAGCAGCAAGCCGAAAAGTGCAGGCATGTAAGGGATCTAGAGGTTGACAACATGTCTTCTTAACGGGAGTCCAGGAGCTCATCTCCACAAATGGACTTTTTAGGATCCTTGGGTGGCTCCGTAGTTTGAAACCAATTCTGGTTATCGCTTCTCGGCCTTTTGGCTAAGATCAAGTGTAGTATCTGTTCTTATCAGTTTAATATCTGATACGTCCCCTATCTGGGGACCATATATTAAATGGATTTTTAGAACAGGGAGATGGAAAAAGAGCTTGCTCTGTCCACTCCACGCATTGACCTGGTATTGCAGTATCTCCAGGACCGGTGCACCCCTTCTTTAATGCAGTTTCTAAAATCAGAAAGAATTGAATTCAATGTTTTTTGTTCATTTTGCTTGTTTGTCGGATTTTGGGATGGACTCTTTGGCTCTGCTTTTCTTCTCCTCATTGGATTTTTCATGTTCAAAGTTGCAGAAGCCAGATTACAAGCTCATTTTGGTTCAACTTCAGCAACTGTGCATTGCATTGCCATGTAATGTGATGCAATGCTATCTTTCTAGCTCTCCCTTTCTACTTCCTTTTGGATAAACAGACATATTAGGCAAGCATTTTGGAGCTTTCACCTAAATAACTACAGGTGGTGAGATAAGCTGCACAATATAATTGACCTTTCAGTATATTGTTGCACACACACCATCTATTTAGCAAATGCCCTTGTTATCAACAGCAGCCTTTTAAACTCACCCGAGCTAACAGGTATGTGCGCTGGTTACACTGCTGCGCTTAAAATTTCTTTTTTGGTTTGCTACAATGCCTTTTCTGAAACGTTGTCTCCTTCTGCTGGAACACTGACTTCTTTCATTTAATGCCTGCAGACTATAAAAGAGAACCCAACCCAAAAAGTTTGGTTGATTAGTCTGTGGCATTCTGTTAAACTGTTGCTTATGGCGGTCTCTGTGAGCTTCTCAGCGACATTCAGCCAGCCAGGTATCCTGCCTGCAGTAGATGGAATGTGGCAATGGAACGCTGGCTGCGCGTGTCATAATAGGCTCTGAGCCTTTATATACCTGTGCACAGCAGCAGCCACCTTCAGTCTGCTGCTGGACAGCCAGCAGCAGCAGCAGCAGGAGAGGTATGTAATCAGGAGCCCTCCTGCTAAGGGTAGACAGCTGCTCGTTCCACCCCACCCCCCGCCTTAATTGGTTCTCCTCCCTTCCAACGGTGTTGAGGCGGGTGGGAACAGCAGGGGGTGAAGGTGCTGTGTTTAAAGAGGTGGAGTTATGCAGATCTAAAACGCGTGGATTGCAGCAGCAGCAAGCCGAAAAGTGCAGGCATGTAAGGGATCTAGAGGTTGACAACATGTCTTCTTAACGGGAGTCCAGGAGCTCATCTCCACAAATGGACTTTTTAGGATCCTTGGGTGGCTCCGTAGTTTGAAACCAATTCTGGTTATCGCTTCTCGGCCTTTTGGCTAAGATCAAGTGTAGTATCTGTTCTTATCAGTTTAATATCTGATACGTCCCCTATCTGGGGACCATATATTAAATGGATTTTTAGAACAGGGAGATGGAAAAAGAGCTTGCTCTGTCCACTCCACGCATTGACCTGGTATTGCAGTATCTCCAGGACCGGTGCACCCCTTCTTTAATGCAGTTTCTAAAATCAGAAAGAATTGAATTCAATGTTTTTTGTTCATTTTGCTTGTTTGTCGGATTTTGGGATGGACTCTTTGGCTCTGCTTTTCTTCTCCTCATTGGATTTTTCATGTTCAAAGTTGCAGAAGCCAGATTACAAGCTCATTTTGGTTCAACTTCAGCAACTGTGCATTGCATTGCCATGTAATGTGATGCAATGCTATCTTTCTAGCTCTCCCTTTCTACTTCCTTTTGGATAAACAGACATATTAGGCAAGCATTTTGGAGCTTTCACCTAAATAACTACAGGTGGTGAGATAAGCTGCACAATATAATTGACCTTTCAGTATATTGTTGCACACACACCATCTATTTAGCAAATGCCCTTGTTATCAACAGCAGCCTTTTAAACTCACCCGAGCTAACAGGTATGTGCGCTGGTTACACTGCTGCGCTTAAAATTTCTTTTTTGGTTTGCTACAATGCCTTTTCTGAAACGTTGTCTCCTTCTGCTGGAACACTGACTTCTTTCATTTAATGCCTGCAGACTATAAAAGAGAACCCAACCCAAAAAGTTTGGTTGATTAGTCTGTGGCATTCTGTTAAACTGTTGCTTATGGCGGTCTCTGTGAGCTTCTCAGCGACATTCAGCCAGCCAGGTATCCTGCCTGCAGTAGATGGAATGTGGCAATGGAACGCTGGCTGCGCGTGTCATAATAGGCTCTGAGCCTTTATATACCTGTGCACAGCAGCAGCCACCTTCAGTCTGCTGCTGGACAGCCAGCAGCAGCAGCAGCAGGAGAGGTATGTAATCAGGAGCCCTCCTGCTAAGGGTAGACAGCTGCTCGTTCCACCCCACCCCCCGCCTTAATTGGTTCTCCTCCCTTCCAACGGTGTTGAGGCGGGTGGGAACAGCAGGGGGTGAAGGTGCTGTGTTTAAAGAGGTGGAGTTATGCAGATCTAAAACGCGTGGATTGCAGCAGCAGCAAGCCGAAAAGTGCAGGCATGTAAGGGATCTAGAGGTTGACAACATGTCTTCTTAACGGGAGTCCAGGAGCTCATCTCCACAAATGGACTTTTTAGGATCCTTGGGTGGCTCCGTAGTTTGAAACCAATTCTGGTTATCGCTTCTCGGCCTTTTGGCTAAGATCAAGTGTAGTATCTGTTCTTATCAGTTTAATATCTGATACGTCCCCTATCTGGGGACCATATATTAAATGGATTTTTAGAACAGGGAGATGGAAAAAGAGCTTGCTCTGTCCACTCCACGCATTGACCTGGTATTGCAGTATCTCCAGGACCGGTGCACCCCTTCTTTAATGCAGTTTCTAAAATCAGAAAGAATTGAATTCAATGTTTTTTGTTCATTTTGCTTGTTTGTCGGATTTTGGGATGGACTCTTTGGCTCTGCTTTTCTTCTCCTCATTGGATTTTTCATGTTCAAAGTTGCAGAAGCCAGATTACAAGCTCATTTTGGTTCAACTTCAGCAACTGTGCATTGCATTGCCATGTAATGTGATGCAATGCTATCTTTCTAGCTCTCCCTTTCTACTTCCTTTTGGATAAACAGACATATTAGGCAAGCATTTTGGAGCTTTCACCTAAATAACTACAGGTGGTGAGATAAGCTGCACAATATAATTGACCTTTCAGTATATTGTTGCACACACACCATCTATTTAGCAAATGCCCTTGTTATCAACAGCAGCCTTTTAAACTCACCCGAGCTAACAGGTATGTGCGCTGGTTACACTGCTGCGCTTAAAATTTCTTTTTTGGTTTGCTACAATGCCTTTTCTGAAACGTTGTCTCCTTCTGCTGGAACACTGACTTCTTTCATTTAATGCCTGCAGACTATAAAAGAGAACCCAACCCAAAAAGTTTGGTTGATTAGTCTGTGGCATTCTGTTAAACTGTTGCTTATGGCGGTCTCTGTGAGCTTCTCAGCGACATTCAGCCAGCCAGGTATCCTGCCTGCAGTAGATGGAATGTGGCAATGGAACGCTGGCTGCGCGTGTCATAATAGGCTCTGAGCCTTTATATACCTGTGCACAGCAGCAGCCACCTTCAGTCTGCTGCTGGACAGCCAGCAGCAGCAGCAGCAGGAGAGGTATGTAATCAGGAGCCCTCCTGCTAAGGGTAGACAGCTGCTCGTTCCACCCCACCCCCCGCCTTAATTGGTTCTCCTCCCTTCCAACGGTGTTGAGGCGGGTGGGAACAGCAGGGGGTGAAGGTGCTGTGTTTAAAGAGGTGGAGTTATGCAGATCTAAAACGCGTGGATTGCAGCAGCAGCAAGCCGAAAAGTGCAGGCATGTAAGGGATCTAGAGGTTGACAACATGTCTTCTTAACGGGAGTCCAGGAGCTCATCTCCACAAATGGACTTTTTAGGATCCTTGGGTGGCTCCGTAGTTTGAAACCAATTCTGGTTATCGCTTCTCGGCCTTTTGGCTAAGATCAAGTGTAGTATCTGTTCTTATCAGTTTAATATCTGATACGTCCCCTATCTGGGGACCATATATTAAATGGATTTTTAGAACAGGGAGATGGAAAAAGAGCTTGCTCTGTCCACTCCACGCATTGACCTGGTATTGCAGTATCTCCAGGACCGGTGCACCCCTTCTTTAATGCAGTTTCTAAAATCAGAAAGAATTGAATTCAATGTTTTTTGTTCATTTTGCTTGTTTGTCGGATTTTGGGATGGACTCTTTGGCTCTGCTTTTCTTCTCCTCATTGGATTTTTCATGTTCAAAGTTGCAGAAGCCAGATTACAAGCTCATTTTGGTTCAACTTCAGCAACTGTGCATTGCATTGCCATGTAATGTGATGCAATGCTATCTTTCTAGCTCTCCCTTTCTACTTCCTTTTGGATAAACAGACATATTAGGCAAGCATTTTGGAGCTTTCACCTAAATAACTACAGGTGGTGAGATAAGCTGCACAATATAATTGACCTTTCAGTATATTGTTGCACACACACCATCTATTTAGCAAATGCCCTTGTTATCAACAGCAGCCTTTTAAACTCACCCGAGCTAACAGGTATGTGCGCTGGTTACACTGCTGCGCTTAAAATTTCTTTTTTGGTTTGCTACAATGCCTTTTCTGAAACGTTGTCTCCTTCTGCTGGAACACTGACTTCTTTCATTTAATGCCTGCAGACTATAAAAGAGAACCCAACCCAAAAAGTTTGGTTGATTAGTCTGTGGCATTCTGTTAAACTGTTGCTTATGGCGGTCTCTGTGAGCTTCTCAGCGACATTCAGCCAGCCAGGTATCCTGCCTGCAGTAGATGGAATGTGGCAATGGAACGCTGGCTGCGCGTGTCATAATAGGCTCTGAGCCTTTATATACCTGTGCACAGCAGCAGCCACCTTCAGTCTGCTGCTGGACAGCCAGCAGCAGCAGCAGCAGGAGAGGTATGTAATCAGGAGCCCTCCTGCTAAGGGTAGACAGCTGCTCGTTCCACCCCACCCCCCGCCTTAATTGGTTCTCCTCCCTTCCAACGGTGTTGAGGCGGGTGGGAACAGCAGGGGGTGAAGGTGCTGTGTTTAAAGAGGTGGAGTTATGCAGATCTAAAACGCGTGGATTGCAGCAGCAGCAAGCCGAAAAGTGCAGGCATGTAAGGGATCTAGAGGTTGACAACATGTCTTCTTAACGGGAGTC
Source organism: Phyllobates terribilis (assembly GCF_046119375.1). Taxonomy (NCBI): domain Eukaryota; kingdom Metazoa; phylum Chordata; class Amphibia; order Anura; family Dendrobatidae; genus Phyllobates; species Phyllobates terribilis. The sequence continues at coordinate 25,998 of NW_027365313.1, read as the reverse complement.
CAGGAGCTCATCTCCACAAATGGACTTTTTAGGATCCTTGGGTGGCTCCGTAGTTTGAAACCAATTCTGGTTATCGCTTCTCGGCCTTTTGGCTAAGATCAAGTGTAGTATCTGTTCTTATCAGTTTAATATCTGATACGTCCCCTATCTGGGGACCATATATTAAATGGATTTTTAGAACAGGGAGATGGAAAAAGAGCTTGCTCTGTCCACTCCACGCATTGACCTGGTATTGCAGTATCTCCAGGACCGGTGCACCCCTTCTTTAATGCAGTTTCTAAAATCAGAAAGAATTGAATTCAATGTTTTTTGTTCATTTTGCTTGTTTGTCGGATTTTGGGATGGACTCTTTGGCTCTGCTTTTCTTCTCCTCATTGGATTTTTCATGTTCAAAGTTGCAGAAGCCAGATTACAAGCTCATTTTGGTTCAACTTCAGCAACTGTGCATTGCATTGCCATGTAATGTGATGCAATGCTATCTTTCTAGCTCTCCCTTTCTACTTCCTTTTGGATAAACAGACATATTAGGCAAGCATTTTGGAGCTTTCACCTAAATAACTACAGGTGGTGAGATAAGCTGCACAATATAATTGACCTTTCAGTATATTGTTGCACACACACCATCTATTTAGCAAATGCCCTTGTTATCAACAGCAGCCTTTTAAACTCACCCGAGCTAACAGGTATGTGCGCTGGTTACACTGCTGCGCTTAAAATTTCTTTTTTGGTTTGCTACAATGCCTTTTCTGAAACGTTGTCTCCTTCTGCTGGAACACTGACTTCTTTCATTTAATGCCTGCAGACTATAAAAGAGAACCCAACCCAAAAAGTTTGGTTGATTAGTCTGTGGCATTCTGTTAAACTGTTGCTTATGGCGGTCTCTGTGAGCTTCTCAGCGACATTCAGCCAGCCAGGTATCCTGCCTGCAGTAGATGGAATGTGGCAATGGAACGCTGGCTGCGCGTGTCATAATAGGCTCTGAGCCTTTATATACCTGTGCACAGCAGCAGCCACCTTCAGTCTGCTGCTGGACAGCCAGCAGCAGCAGCAGCAGGAGAGGTATGTAATCAGGAGCCCTCCTGCTAAGGGTAGACAGCTGCTCGTTCCACCCCACCCCCCGCCTTAATTGGTTCTCCTCCCTTCCAACGGTGTTGAGGCGGGTGGGAACAGCAGGGGGTGAAGGTGCTGTGTTTAAAGAGGTGGAGTTATGCAGATCTAAAACGCGTGGATTGCAGCAGCAGCAAGCCGAAAAGTGCAGGCATGTAAGGGATCTAGAGGTTGACAACATGTCTTCTTAACGGGAGTCCAGGAGCTCATCTCCACAAATGGACTTTTTAGGATCCTTGGGTGGCTCCGTAGTTTGAAACCAATTCTGGTTATCGCTTCTCGGCCTTTTGGCTAAGATCAAGTGTAGTATCTGTTCTTATCAGTTTAATATCTGATACGTCCCCTATCTGGGGACCATATATTAAATGGATTTTTAGAACAGGGAGATGGAAAAAGAGCTTGCTCTGTCCACTCCACGCATTGACCTGGTATTGCAGTATCTCCAGGACCGGTGCACCCCTTCTTTAATGCAGTTTCTAAAATCAGAAAGAATTGAATTCAATGTTTTTTGTTCATTTTGCTTGTTTGTCGGATTTTGGGATGGACTCTTTGGCTCTGCTTTTCTTCTCCTCATTGGATTTTTCATGTTCAAAGTTGCAGAAGCCAGATTACAAGCTCATTTTGGTTCAACTTCAGCAACTGTGCATTGCATTGCCATGTAATGTGATGCAATGCTATCTTTCTAGCTCTCCCTTTCTACTTCCTTTTGGATAAACAGACATATTAGGCAAGCATTTTGGAGCTTTCACCTAAATAACTACAGGTGGTGAGATAAGCTGCACAATATAATTGACCTTTCAGTATATTGTTGCACACACACCATCTATTTAGCAAATGCCCTTGTTATCAACAGCAGCCTTTTAAACTCACCCGAGCTAACAGGTATGTGCGCTGGTTACACTGCTGCGCTTAAAATTTCTTTTTTGGTTTGCTACAATGCCTTTTCTGAAACGTTGTCTCCTTCTGCTGGAACACTGACTTCTTTCATTTAATGCCTGCAGACTATAAAAGAGAACCCAACCCAAAAAGTTTGGTTGATTAGTCTGTGGCATTCTGTTAAACTGTTGCTTATGGCGGTCTCTGTGAGCTTCTCAGCGACATTCAGCCAGCCAGGTATCCTGCCTGCAGTAGATGGAATGTGGCAATGGAACGCTGGCTGCGCGTGTCATAATAGGCTCTGAGCCTTTATATACCTGTGCACAGCAGCAGCCACCTTCAGTCTGCTGCTGGACAGCCAGCAGCAGCAGCAGCAGGAGAGGTATGTAATCAGGAGCCCTCCTGCTAAGGGTAGACAGCTGCTCGTTCCACCCCACCCCCCGCCTTAATTGGTTCTCCTCCCTTCCAACGGTGTTGAGGCGGGTGGGAACAGCAGGGGGTGAAGGTGCTGTGTTTAAAGAGGTGGAGTTATGCAGATCTAAAACGCGTGGATTGCAGCAGCAGCAAGCCGAAAAGTGCAGGCATGTAAGGGATCTAGAGGTTGACAACATGTCTTCTTAACGGGAGTCCAGGAGCTCATCTCCACAAATGGACTTTTTAGGATCCTTGGGTGGCTCCGTAGTTTGAAACCAATTCTGGTTATCGCTTCTCGGCCTTTTGGCTAAGATCAAGTGTAGTATCTGTTCTTATCAGTTTAATATCTGATACGTCCCCTATCTGGGGACCATATATTAAATGGATTTTTAGAACAGGGAGATGGAAAAAGAGCTTGCTCTGTCCACTCCACGCATTGACCTGGTATTGCAGTATCTCCAGGACCGGTGCACCCCTTCTTTAATGCAGTTTCTAAAATCAGAAAGAATTGAATTCAATGTTTTTTGTTCATTTTGCTTGTTTGTCGGATTTTGGGATGGACTCTTTGGCTCTGCTTTTCTTCTCCTCATTGGATTTTTCATGTTCAAAGTTGCAGAAGCCAGATTACAAGCTCATTTTGGTTCAACTTCAGCAACTGTGCATTGCATTGCCATGTAATGTGATGCAATGCTATCTTTCTAGCTCTCCCTTTCTACTTCCTTTTGGATAAACAGACATATTAGGCAAGCATTTTGGAGCTTTCACCTAAATAACTACAGGTGGTGAGATAAGCTGCACAATATAATTGACCTTTCAGTATATTGTTGCACACACACCATCTATTTAGCAAATGCCCTTGTTATCAACAGCAGCCTTTTAAACTCACCCGAGCTAACAGGTATGTGCGCTGGTTACACTGCTGCGCTTAAAATTTCTTTTTTGGTTTGCTACAATGCCTTTTCTGAAACGTTGTCTCCTTCTGCTGGAACACTGACTTCTTTCATTTAATGCCTGCAGACTATAAAAGAGAACCCAACCCAAAAAGTTTGGTTGATTAGTCTGTGGCATTCTGTTAAACTGTTGCTTATGGCGGTCTCTGTGAGCTTCTCAGCGACATTCAGCCAGCCAGGTATCCTGCCTGCAGTAGATGGAATGTGGCAATGGAACGCTGGCTGCGCGTGTCATAATAGGCTCTGAGCCTTTATATACCTGTGCACAGCAGCAGCCACCTTCAGTCTGCTGCTGGACAGCCAGCAGCAGCAGCAGCAGGAGAGGTATGTAATCAGGAACCCTCCTGCTAAGGGTAGACAGCTGCTCGTTCCACCCCACCCCCCGCCTTAATTGGTTCTCCTCCCTTCCAACGGTGTTGAGGCGGGTGGGAACAGCAGGGGGTGAAGGTGCTGTGTTTAAAGAGGTGGAGTTATGCAGATCTAAAACGCGTGGATTGCAGCAGCAGCAAGCCGAAAAGTGCAGGCATGTAAGGGATCTAGAGGTTGACAACATGTCTTCTTAACGGGAGTCCAGGAGCTCATCTCCACAAATGGACTTTTTAGGATCCTTGGGTGGCTCCGTAGTTTGAAACCAATTCTGGTTATCGCTTCTCGGCCTTTTGGCTAAGATCAAGTGTAGTATCTGTTCTTATCAGTTTAATATCTGATACGTCCCCTATCTGGGGACCATATATTAAATGGATTTTTAGAACAGGGAGATGGAAAAAGAGCTTGCTCTGTCCACTCCACGCATTGACCTGGTATTGCAGTATCTCCAGGACCGGTGCACCCCTTCTTTAATGCAGTTTCTAAAATCAGAAAGAATTGAATTCAATGTTTTTTGTTCATTTTGCTTGTTTGTCGGATTTTGGGATGGACTCTTTGGCTCTGCTTTTCTTCTCCTCATTGGATTTTTCATGTTCAAAGTTGCAGAAGCCAGATTACAAGCTCATTTTGGTTCAACTTCAGCAACTGTGCATTGCATTGCCATGTAATGTGATGCAATGCTATCTTTCTAGCTCTCCCTTTCTACTTCCTTTTGGATAAACAGACATATTAGGCAAGCATTTTGGAGCTTTCACCTAAATAACTACAGGTGGTGAGATAAGCTGCACAATATAATTGACCTTTCAGTATATTGTTGCACACACACCATCTATTTAGCAAATGCCCTTGTTATCAACAGCAGCCTTTTAAACTCACCCGAGCTAACAGGTATGTGCGCTGGTTACACTGCTGCGCTTAAAATTTCTTTTTTGGTTTGCTACAATGCCTTTTCTGAAACGTTGTCTCCTTCTGCTGGAACACTGACTTCTTTCATTTAATGCCTGCAGACTATAAAAGAGAACCCAACCCAAAAAGTTTGGTTGATTAGTCTGTGGCATTCTGTTAAACTGTTGCTTATGGCGGTCTCTGTGAGCTTCTCAGCGACATTCAGCCAGCCAGGTATCCTGCCTGCAGTAGATGGAATGTGGCAATGGAACGCTGGCTGCGCGTGTCATAATAGGCTCTGAGCCTTTATATACCTGTGCACAGCAGCAGCCACCTTCAGTCTGCTGCTGGACAGCCAGCAGCAGCAGCAGCAGGAGAGGTATGTAATCAGGAGCCCTCCTGCTAAGGGTAGACAGCTGCTCGTTCCACCCCACCCCCCGCCTTAATTGGTTCTCCTCCCTTCCAACGGTGTTGAGGCGGGTGGGAACAGCAGGGGGTGAAGGTGCTGTGTTTAAAGAGGTGGAGTTATGCAGATCTAAAACGCGTGGATTGCAGCAGCAGCAAGCCGAAAAGTGCAGGCATGTAAGGGATCTAGAGGTTGACAACATGTCTTCTTAACGGGAGTCCAGGAGCTCATCTCCACAAATGGACTTTTTAGGATCCTTGGGTGGCTCCGTAGTTTGAAACCAATTCTGGTTATCGCTTCTCGGCCTTTTGGCTAAGATCAAGTGTAGTATCTGTTCTTATCAGTTTAATATCTGATACGTCCCCTATCTGGGGACCATATATTAAATGGATTTTTAGAACAGGGAGATGGAAAAAGAGCTTGCTCTGTCCACTCCACGCATTGACCTGGTATTGCAGTATCTCCAGGACCGGTGCACCCCTTCTTTAATGCAGTTTCTAAAATCAGAAAGAATTGAATTCAATGTTTTTTGTTCATTTTGCTTGTTTGTCGGATTTTGGGATGGACTCTTTGGCTCTGCTTTTCTTCTCCTCATTGGATTTTTCATGTTCAAAGTTGCAGAAGCCAGATTACAAGCTCATTTTGGTTCAACTTCAGCAACTGTGCATTGCATTGCCATGTAATGTGATGCAATGCTATCTTTCTAGCTCTCCCTTTCTACTTCCTTTTGGATAAACAGACATATTAGGCAAGCATTTTGGAGCTTTCACCTAAATAACTACAGGTGGTGAGATAAGCTGCACAATATAATTGACCTTTCAGTATATTGTTGCACACACACCATCTATTTAGCAAATGCCCTTGTTATCAACAGCAGCCTTTTAAACTCACCCGAGCTAACAGGTATGTGCGCTGGTTACACTGCTGCGCTTAAAATTTCTTTTTTGGTTTGCTACAATGCCTTTTCTGAAACGTTGTCTCCTTCTGCTGGAACACTGACTTCTTTCATTTAATGCCTGCAGACTATAAAAGAGAACCCAACCCAAAAAGTTTGGTTGATTAGTCTGTGGCATTCTGTTAAACTGTTGCTTATGGCGGTCTCTGTGAGCTTCTCAGCGACATTCAGCCAGCCAGGTATCCTGCCTGCAGTAGATGGAATGTGGCAATGGAACGCTGGCTGCGCGTGTCATAATAGGCTCTGAGCCTTTATATACCTGTGCACAGCAGCAGCCACCTTCAGTCTGCTGCTGGACAGCCAGCAGCAGCAGCAGCAGGAGAGGTATGTAATCAGGAGCCCTCCTGCTAAGGGTAGACAGCTGCTCGTTCCACCCCACCCCCCGCCTTAATTGGTTCTCCTCCCTTCCAACGGTGTTGAGGCGGGTGGGAACAGCAGGGGGTGAAGGTGCTGTGTTTAAAGAGGTGGAGTTATGCAGATCTAAAACGCGTGGATTGCAGCAGCAGCAAGCCGAAAAGTGCAGGCATGTAAGGGATCTAGAGGTTGACAACATGTCTTCTTAACGGGAGTCCAGGAGCTCATCTCCACAAATGGACTTTTTAGGATCCTTGGGTGGCTCCGTAGTTTGAAACCAATTCTGGTTATCGCTTCTCGGCCTTTTGGCTAAGATCAAGTGTAGTATCTGTTCTTATCAGTTTAATATCTGATACGTCCCCTATCTGGGGACCATATATTAAATGGATTTTTAGAACAGGGAGATGGAAAAAGAGCTTGCTCTGTCCACTCCACGCATTGACCTGGTATTGCAGTATCTCCAGGACCGGTGCACCCCTTCTTTAATGCAGTTTCTAAAATCAGAAAGAATTGAATTCAATGTTTTTTGTTCATTTTGCTTGTTTGTCGGATTTTGGGATGGACTCTTTGGCTCTGCTTTTCTTCTCCTCATTGGATTTTTCATGTTCAAAGTTGCAGAAGCCAGATTACAAGCTCATTTTGGTTCAACTTCAGCAACTGTGCATTGCATTGCCATGTAATGTGATGCAATGCTATCTTTCTAGCTCTCCCTTTCTACTTCCTTTTGGATAAACAGACATATTAGGCAAGCATTTTGGAGCTTTCACCTAAATAACTACAGGTGGTGAGATAAGCTGCACAATATAATTGACCTTTCAGTATATTGTTGCACACACACCATCTATTTAGCAAATGCCCTTGTTATCAACAGCAGCCTTTTAAACTCACCCGAGCTAACAGGTATGTGCGCTGGTTACACTGCTGCGCTTAAAATTTCTTTTTTGGTTTGCTACAATGCCTTTTCTGAAACGTTGTCTCCTTCTGCTGGAACACTGACTTCTTTCATTTAATGCCTGCAGACTATAAAAGAGAACCCAACCCAAAAAGTTTGGTTGATTAGTCTGTGGCATTCTGTTAAACTGTTGCTTATGGCGGTCTCTGTGAGCTTCTCAGCGACATTCAGCCAGCCAGGTATCCTGCCTGCAGTAGATGGAATGTGGCAATGGAACGCTGGCTGCGCGTGTCATAATAGGCTCTGAGCCTTTATATACCTGTGCACAGCAGCAGCCACCTTCAGTCTGCTGCTGGACAGCCAGCAGCAGCAGCAGCAGGAGAGGTATGTAATCAGGAGCCCTCCTGCTAAGGGTAGACAGCTGCTCGTTCCACCCCACCCCCCGCCTTAATTGGTTCTCCTCCCTTCCAACGGTGTTGAGGCGGGTGGGAACAGCAGGGGGTGAAGGTGCTGTGTTTAAAGAGGTGGAGTTATGCAGATCTAAAACGCGTGGATTGCAGCAGCAGCAAGCCGAAAAGTGCAGGCATGTAAGGGATCTAGAGGTTGACAACATGTCTTCTTAACGGGAGTCCAGGAGCTCATCTCCACAAATGGACTTTTTAGGATCCTTGGGTGGCTCCGTAGTTTGAAACCAATTCTGGTTATCGCTTCTCGGCCTTTTGGCTAAGATCAAGTGTAGTATCTGTTCTTATCAGTTTAATATCTGATACGTCCCCTATCTGGGGACCATATATTAAATGGATTTTTAGAACAGGGAGATGGAAAAAGAGCTTGCTCTGTCCACTCCACGCATTGACCTGGTATTGCAGTATCTCCAGGACCAGTGCACCCCTTCTTTAATGCAGTTTCTAAAATCAGAAAGAATTGAATTCAATGTTTTTTGTTCATTTTGCTTGTTTGTCGGATTTTGGGATGGACTCTTTGGCTCTGCTTTTCTTCTCCTCATTGGATTTTTCATGTTCAAAGTTGCAGAAGCCAGATTACAAGCTCATTTTGGTTCAACTTCAGCAACTGTGCATTGCATTGCCATGTAATGTGATGCAATGCTATCTTTCTAGCTCTCCCTTTCTACTTCCTTTTGGATAAACAGACATATTAGGCAAGCATTTTGGAGCTTTCACCTAAATAACTACAGGTGGTGAGATAAGCTGCACAATATAATTGACCTTTCAGTATATTGTTGCACACACACCATCTATTTAGCAAATGCCCTTGTTATCAACAGCAGCCTTTTAAACTCACCCGAGCTAACAGGTATGTGCGCTGGTTACACTGCTGCGCTTAAAATTTCTTTTTTGGTTTGCTACAATGCCTTTTCTGAAACGTTGTCTCCTTCTGCTGGAACACTGACTTCTTTCATTTAATGCCTGCAGACTATAAAAGAGAACCCAACCCAAAAAGTTTGGTTGATTAGTCTGTGGCATTCTGTTAAACTGTTGCTTATGGCGGTCTCTGTGAGCTTCTCAGCGACATTCAGCCAGCCAGGTATCCTGCCTGCAGTAGATGGAATGTGGCAATGGAACGCTGGCTGCGCGTGTCATAATAGGCTCTGAGCCTTTATATACCTGTGCACAGCAGCAGCCACCTTCAGTCTGCTGCTGGACAGCCAGCAGCAGCAGCAGCAGGAGAGGTATGTAATCAGGAGCCCTCCTGCTAAGGGTAGACAGCTGCTCGTTCCACCCCACCCCCCGCCTTAATTGGTTCTCCTCCCTTCCAACGGTGTTGAGGCGGGTGGGAACAGCAGGGGGTGAAGGTGCTGTGTTTAAAGAGGTGGAGTTATGCAGATCTAAAACGCGTGGATTGCAGCAGCAGCAAGCCGAAAAGTGCAGGCATGTAAGGGATCTAGAGGTTGACAACATGTCTTCTTAACGGGAGTCCAGGAGCTCATCTCCACAAATGGACTTTTTAGGATCCTTGGGTGGCTCCGTAGTTTGAAACCAATTCTGGTTATCGCTTCTCGGCCTTTTGGCTAAGATCAAGTGTAGTATCTGTTCTTATCAGTTTAATATCTGATACGTCCCCTATCTGGGGACCATATATTAAATGGATTTTTAGAACAGGGAGATGGAAAAAGAGCTTGCTCTGTCCACTCCACGCATTGACCTGGTATTGCAGTATCTCCAGGACCGGTGCACCCCTTCTTTAATGCAGTTTCTAAAATCAGAAAGAATTGAATTCAATGTTTTTTGTTCATTTTGCTTGTTTGTCGGATTTTGGGATGGACTCTTTGGCTCTGCTTTTCTTCTCCTCATTGGATTTTTCATGTTCAAAGTTGCAGAAGCCAGATTACAAGCTCATTTTGGTTCAACTTCAGCAACTGTGCATTGCATTGCCATGTAATGTGATGCAATGCTATCTTTCTAGCTCTCCCTTTCTACTTCCTTTTGGATAAACAGACATATTAGGCAAGCATTTTGGAGCTTTCACCTAAATAACTACAGGTGGTGAGATAAGCTGCACAATGTAATTGACCTTTCAGTATATTGTTGCACACACACCATCTATTTAGCAAATGCCCTTGTTATCAACAGCAGCCTTTTAAACTCACCCGAGCTAACAGGTATGTGCGCTGGTTACACTGCTGCGCTTAAAATTTCTTTTTTGGTTTGCTACAATGCCTTTTCTGAAACGTTGTCTCCTTCTGCTGGAACACTGACTTCTTTCATTTAATGCCTGCAGACTATAAAAGAGAACCCAACCCAAAAAGTTTGGTTGATTAGTCTGTGGCATTCTGTTAAACTGTTGCTTATGGCGGTCTCTGTGAGCTTCTCAGCGACATTCAGCCAGCCAGGTATCCTGCCTGCAGTAGATGGAATGTGGCAATGGAACGCTGGCTGCGCGTGTCATAATAGGCTCTGAGCCTTTATATACCTGTGCACAGCAGCAGCCACCTTCAGTCTGCTGCTGGACAGCCAGCAGCAGCAGCAGCAGGAGAGGTATGTAATCAGGAGCCCTCCTGCTAAGGGTAGACAGCTGCTCGTTCCACCCCACCCCCCGCCTTAATTGGTTCTCCTCCCTTCCAACGGTGTTGAGGTGGGTGGGAACAGCAGGGGGTGAAGGTGCTGTGTTTAAAGAGGTGGAGTTATGCAGATCTAAAACGCGTGGATTGCAGCAGCAGCAAGCCGAAAAGTGCAGGCATGTAAGGGATCTAGAGGTTGACAACATGTCTTCTTAACGGGAGTCCAGGAGCTCATCTCCACAAATGGACTTTTTAGGATCCTTGGGTGGCTCCGTAGTTTGAAACCAATTCTGGTTATCGCTTCTCGGCCTTTTGGCTAAGATCAAGTGTAGTATCTGTTCTTATCAGTTTAATATCTGATACGTCCCCTATCTGGGGACCATATATTAAATGGATTTTTAGAACAGGGAGATGGAAAAAGAGCTTGCTCTGTCCACTCCACGCATTGACCTGGTATTGCAGTATCTCCAGGACCGGTGCACCCCTTCTTTAATGCAGTTTCTAAAATCAGAAAGAATTGAATTCAATGTTTTTTGTTCATTTTGCTTGTTTGTCGGATTTTGGGATGGACTCTTTGGCTCTGCTTTTCTTCTCCTCATTGGATTTTTCATGTTCAAAGTTGCAGAAGCCAGATTACAAGCTCATTTTGGTTCAACTTCAGCAACTGTGCATTGCATTGCCATGTAATGTGATGCAATGCTATCTTTCTAGCTCTCCCTTTCTACTTCCTTTTGGATAAACAGACATATTAGGCAAGCATTTTGGAGCTTTCACCTAAATAACTACAGGTGGTGAGATAAGCTGCACAATATAATTGACCTTTCAGTATATTGTTGCACACACACCATCTATTTAGCAAATGCCCTTGTTATCAACAGCAGCCTTTTAAACTCACCCGAGCTAACAGGTATGTGCGCTGGTTACACTGCTGCGCTTAAAATTTCTTTTTTGGTTTGCTACAATGCCTTTTCTGAAACGTTGTCTCCTTCTGCTGGAACACTGACTTCTTTCATTTAATGCCTGCAGACTATAAAAGAGAACCCAACCCAAAAAGTTTGGTTGATTAGTCTGTGGCATTCTGTTAAACTGTTGCTTATGGCGGTCTCTGTGAGCTTCTCAGCGACATTCAGCCAGCCAGGTATCCTGCCTGCAGTAGATGGAATGTGGCAATGGAACGCTGGCTGCGCGTGTCATAATAGGCTCTGAGCCTTTATATACCTGTGCACAGCAGCAGCCACCTTCAGTCTGCTGCTGGACAGCCAGCAGCAGCAGCAGCAGGAGAGGTATGTAATCAGGAGCCCTCCTGCTAAGGGTAGACAGCTGCTCGTTCCACCCCACCCCCCGCCTTAATTGGTTCTCCTCCCTTCCAACGGTGTTGAGGCGGGTGGGAACAGCAGGGGGTGAAGGTGCTGTGTTTAAAGAGGTGGAGTTATGCAGATCTAAAACGCGTGGATTGCAGCAGCAGCAAGCCGAAAAGTGCAGGCATGTAAGGGATCTAGAGGTTGACAACATGTCTTCTTAACGGGAGTCCAGGAGCTCATCTCCACAAATGGACTTTTTAGGATCCTTGGGTGGCTCCGTAGTTTGAAACCAATTCTGGTTATCGCTTCTCGGCCTTTTGGCTAAGATCAAGTGTAGTATCTGTTCTTATCAGTTTAATATCTGATACGTCCCCTATCTGGGGACCATATATTAAATGGATTTTTAGAACAGGGAGATGGAAAAAGAGCTTGCTCTGTCCACTCCACGCATTGACCTGGTATTGCAGTATCTCCAGGACCGGTGCACCCCTTCTTTAATGCAGTTTCTAAAATCAGAAAGAATTGAATTCAATGTTTTTTGTTCATTTTGCTTGTTTGTCGGATTTTGGGATGGACTCTTTGGCTCTGCTTTTCTTCTCCTCATTGGATTTTTCATGTTCAAAGTTGCAGAAGCCAGATTACAAGCTCATTTTGGTTCAACTTCAGCAACTGTGCATTGCATTGCCATGTAATGTGATGCAATGCTATCTTTCTAGCTCTCCCTTTCTACTTCCTTTTGGATAAACAGACATATTAGGCAAGCATTTTGGAGCTTTCACCTAAATAACTACAGGTGGTGAGATAAGCTGCACAATATAATTGACCTTTCAGTATATTGTTGCACACACACCATCTATTTAGCAAATGCCCTTGTTATCAACAGCAGCCTTTTAAACTCACCCGAGCTAACAGGTATGTGCGCTGGTTACACTGCTGCGCTTAAAATTTCTTTTTTGGTTTGCTACAATGCCTTTTCTGAAACGTTGTCTCCTTCTGCTGGAACACTGACTTCTTTCATTTAATGCCTGCAGACTATAAAAGAGAACCCAACCCAAAAAGTTTGGTTGATTAGTCTGTGGCATTCTGTTAAACTGTTGCTTATGGCGGTCTCTGTGAGCTTCTCAGCGACATTCAGCCAGCCAGGTATCCTGCCTGCAGTAGATGGAATGTGGCAATGGAACGCTGGCTGCGCGTGTCATAATAGGCTCTGAGCCTTTATATACCTGTGCACAGCAGCAGCCACCTTCAGTCTGCTGCTGGACAGCCAGCAGCAGCAGCAGCAGGAGAGGTATGTAATCAGGAGCCCTCCTGCTAAGGGTAGACAGCTGCTCGTTCCACCCCACCCCCCGCCTTAATTGGTTCTCCTCCCTTCCAACGGTGTTGAGGCGGGTGGGAACAGCAGGGGGTGAAGGTGCTGTGTTTAAAGAGGTGGAGTTATGCAGATCTAAAACGCGTGGATTGCAGCAGCAGCAAGCCGAAAAGTGCAGGCATGTAAGGGATCTAGAGGTTGACAACATGTCTTCTTAACGGGAGTCCAGGAGCTCATCTCCACAAATGGACTTTTTAGGATCCTTGGGTGGCTCCGTAGTTTGAAACCAATTCTGGTTATCGCTTCTCGGCCTTTTGGCTAAGATCAAGTGTAGTATCTGTTCTTATCAGTTTAATATCTGATACGTCCCCTATCTGGGGACCATATATTAAATGGATTTTTAGAACAGGGAGATGGAAAAAGAGCTTGCTCTGTCCACTCCACGCATTGACCTGGTATTGCAGTATCTCCAGGACCGGTGCACCCCTTCTTTAATGCAGTTTCTAAAATCAGAAAGAATTGAATTCAATGTTTTTTGTTCATTTTGCTTGTTTGTCGGATTTTGGGATGGACTCTTTGGCTCTGCTTTTCTTCTCCTCATTGGATTTTTCATGTTCAAAGTTGCAGAAGCCAGATTACAAGCTCATTTTGGTTCAACTTCAGCAACTGTGCATTGCATTGCCATGTAATGTGATGCAATGCTATCTTTCTAGCTCTCCCTTTCTACTTCCTTTTGGATAAACAGACATATTAGGCAAGCATTTTGGAGCTTTCACCTAAATAACTACAGGTGGTGAGATAAGCTGCACAATATAATTGACCTTTCAGTATATTGTTGCACACACACCATCTATTTAGCAAATGCCCTTGTTATCAACAGCAGCCTTTTAAACTCACCCGAGCTAACAGGTATGTGCGCTGGTTACACTGCTGCGCTTAAAATTTCTTTTTTGGTTTGCTACAATGCCTTTTCTGAAACGTTGTCTCCTTCTGCTGGAACACTGACTTCTTTCATTTAATGCCTGCAGACTATAAAAGAGAACCCAACCCAAAAAGTTTGGTTGATTAGTCTGTGGCATTCTGTTAAACTGTTGCTTATGGCGGTCTCTGTGAGCTTCTCAGCGACATTCAGCCAGCCAGGTATCCTGCCTGCAGTAGATGGAATGTGGCAATGGAACGCTGGCTGCGCGTGTCATAATAGGCTCTGAGCCTTTATATACCTGTGCACAGCAGCAGCCACCTTCAGTCTGCTGCTGGACAGCCAGCAGCAGCAGCAGCAGGAGAGGTATGTAATCAGGAGCCCTCCTGCTAAGGGTAGACAGCTGCTCGTTCCACCCCACCCCCCGCCTTAATTGGTTCTCCTCCCTTCCAACGGTGTTGAGGCGGGTGGGAACAGCAGGGGGTGAAGGTGCTGTGTTTAAAGAGGTGGAGTTATGCAGATCTAAAACGCGTGGATTGCAGCAGCAGCAAGCCGAAAAGTGCAGGCATGTAAGGGATCTAGAGGTTGACAACATGTCTTCTTAACGGGAGTCCAGGAGCTCATCTCCACAAATGGACTTTTTAGGATCCTTGGGTGGCTCCGTAGTTTGAAACCAATTCTGGTTATCGCTTCTCGGCCTTTTGGCTAAGATCAAGTGTAGTATCTGTTCTTATCAGTTTAATATCTGATACGTCCCCTATCTGGGGACCATATATTAAATGGATTTTTAGAACAGGGAGATGGAAAAAGAGCTTGCTCTGTCCACTCCACGCATTGACCTGGTATTGCAGTATCTCCAGGACCGGTGCACCCCTTCTTTAATGCAGTTTCTAAAATCAGAAAGAATTGAATTCAATGTTTTTTGTTCATTTTGCTTGTTTGTCGGATTTTGGGATGGACTCTTTGGCTCTGCTTTTCTTCTCCTCATTGGATTTTTCATGTTCAAAGTTGCAGAAGCCAGATTACAAGCTCATTTTGGTTCAACTTCAGCAACTGTGCATTGCATTGCCATGTAATGTGATGCAATGCTATCTTTCTAGCTCTCCCTTTCTACTTCCTTTTGGATAAACAGACATATTAGGCAAGCATTTTGGAGCTTTCACCTAAATAACTACAGGTGGTGAGATAAGCTGCACAATATAATTGACCTTTCAGTATATTGTTGCACACACACCATCTATTTAGCAAATGCCCTTGTTATCAACAGCAGCCTTTTAAACTCACCCGAGCTAACAGGTATGTGCGCTGGTTACACTGCTGCGCTTAAAATTTCTTTTTTGGTTTGCTACAATGCCTTTTCTGAAACGTTGTCTCCTTCTGCTGGAACACTGACTTCTTTCATTTAATGCCTGCAGACTATAAAAGAGAACCCAACCCAAAAAGTTTGGTTGATTAGTCTGTGGCATTCTGTTAAACTGTTGCTTATGGCGGTCTCTGTGAGCTTCTCAGCGACATTCAGCCAGCCAGGTATCCTGCCTGCAGTAGATGGAATGTGGCAATGGAACGCTGGCTGCGCGTGTCATAATAGGCTCTGAGCCTTTATATACCTGTGCACAGCAGCAGCCACCTTCAGTCTGCTGCTGGACAGCCAGCAGCAGCAGCAGCAGGAGAGGTATGTAATCAGGAGCCCTCCTGCTAAGGGTAGACAGCTGCTCGTTCCACCCCACCCCCCGCCTTAATTGGTTCTCCTCCCTTCCAACGGTGTTGAGGCGGGTGGGAACAGCAGGGGGTGAAGGTGCTGTGTTTAAAGAGGTGGAGTTATGCAGATCTAAAACGCGTGGATTGCAGCAGCAGCAAGCCGAAAAGTGCAGGCATGTAAGGGATCTAGAGGTTGACAACATGTCTTCTTAACGGGAGTCCAGGAGCTCATCTCCACAAATGGACTTTTTAGGATCCTTGGGTGGCTCCGTAGTTTGAAACCAATTCTGGTTATCGCTTCTCGGCCTTTTGGCTAAGATCAAGTGTAGTATCTGTTCTTATCAGTTTAATATCTGATACGTCCCCTATCTGGGGACCATATATTAAATGGATTTTTAGAACAGGGAGATGGAAAAAGAGCTTGCTCTGTCCACTCCACGCATTGACCTGGTATTGCAGTATCTCCAGGACCGGTGCACCCCTTCTTTAATGCAGTTTCTAAAATCAGAAAGAATTGAATTCAATGTTTTTTGTTCATTTTGCTTGTTTGTCGGATTTTGGGATGGACTCTTTGGCTCTGCTTTTCTTCTCCTCATTGGATTTTTCATGTTCAAAGTTGCAGAAGCCAGATTACAAGCTCATTTTGGTTCAACTTCAGCAACTGTGCATTGCATTGCCATGTAATGTGATGCAATGCTATCTTTCTAGCTCTCCCTTTCTACTTCCTTTTGGATAAACAGACATATTAGGCAAGCATTTTGGAGCTTTCACCTAAATAACTACAGGTGGTGAGATAAGCTGCACAATTTAATTGACCTTTCAGTATATTGTTGCACACACACCATCTATTTAGCAAATGCCCTTGTTATCAACAGCAGCCTTTTAAACTCACCCGAGCTAACAGGTATGTGCGCTGGTTACACTGCTGCGCTTAAAATTTCTTTTTTGGTTTGCTACAATGCCTTTTCTGAAACGTTGTCTCCTTCTGCTGGAACACTGACTTCTTTCATTTAATGCCTGCAGACTATAAAAGAGAACCCAACCCAAAAAGTTTGGTTGATTAGTCTGTGGCATTCTGTTAAACTGTTGCTTATGGCGGTCTCTGTGAGCTTCTCAGCGACATTCAGCCAGCCAGGTATCCTGCCTGCAGTAGATGGAATGTGGCAATGGAACGCTGGCTGCGCGTGTCATAATAGGCTCTGAGCCTTTATATACCTGTGCACAGCAGCAGCCACCTTCAGTCTGCTGCTGGACAGCCAGCAGCAGCAGCAGCAGCAGGAGAGGTATGTAATCAGGAGCCCTCCTGCTAAGGGTAGACAGCTGCTCGTTCCACCCCACCCCCCGCCTTAATTGGTTCTCCTCCCTTCCAACGGTGTTGAGGCGGGTGGGAACAGCAGGGGGTGAAGGTGCTGTGTTTAAAGAGGTGGAGTTATGCAGATCTAAAACGCGTGGATTGCAGCAGCAGCAAGCCGAAAAGTGCAGGCATGTAAGGGATCTAGAGGTTGACAACATGTCTTCTTAACGGGAGTCCAGGAGCTCATCTCCACAAATGGACTTTTTAGGATCCTTGGGTGGCTCCGTAGTTTGAAACCAATTCTGGTTATCGCTTCTCGGCCTTTTGGCTAAGATCAAGTGTAGTATCTGTTCTTATCAGTTTAATATCTGATACGTCCCCTATCTGGGGACCATATATTAAATGGATTTTTAGAACAGGGAGATGGAAAAAGAGCTTGCTCTGTCCACTCCACGCATTGACCTGGTATTGCAGTATCTCCAGGACCGGTGCACCCCTTCTTTAATGCAGTTTCTAAAATCAGAAAGAATTGAATTCAATGTTTTTTGTTCATTTTGCTTGTTTGTCGGATTTTGGGATGGACTCTTTGGCTCTGCTTTTCTTCTCCTCATTGGATTTTTCATGTTCAAAGTTGCAGAAGCCAGATTACAAGCTCATTTTGGTTCAACTTCAGCAACTGTGCATTGCATTGCCATGTAATGTGATGCAATGCTATCTTTCTAGCTCTCCCTTTCTACTTCCTTTTGGATAAACAGACATATTAGGCAAGCATTTTGGAGCTTTCACCTAAATAACTACAGGTGGTGAGATAAGCTGCACAATATAATTGACCTTTCAGTATATTGTTGCACACACACCATCTATTTAGCAAATGCCCTTGTTATCAACAGCAGCCTTTTAAACTCACCCGAGCTAACAGGTATGTGCGCTGGTTACACTGCTGCGCTTAAAATTTCTTTTTTGGTTTGCTACAATGCCTTTTCTGAAACGTTGTCTCCTTCTGCTGGAACACTGACTTCTTTCATTTAATGCCTGCAGACTATAAAAGAGAACCCAACCCAAAAAGTTTGGTTGATTAGTCTGTGGCATTCTGTTAAACTGTTGCTTATGGCGGTCTCTGTGAGCTTCTCAGCGACATTCAGCCAGCCAGGTATCCTGCCTGCAGTAGATGGAATGTGGCAATGGAACGCTGGCTGCGCGTGTCATAATAGGCTCTGAGCCTTTATATACCTGTGCACAGCAGCAGCCACCTTCAGTCTGCTGCTGGACAGCCAGCAGCAGCAGCAGCAGGAGAGGTATGTAATCAGGAGCCCTCCTGCTAAGGGTAGACAGCTGCTCGTTCCACCCCACCCCCCGCCTTAATTGGTTCTCCTCCCTTCCAACGGTGTTGAGGCGGGTGGGAACAGCAGGGGGTGAAGGTGCTGTGTTTAAAGAGGTGGAGTTATGCAGATCTAAAACGCGTGGATTGCAGCAGCAGCAAGCCGAAAAGTGCAGGCATGTAAGGGATCTAGAGGTTGACAACATGTCTTCTTAACGGGAGTCCAGGAGCTCATCTCCACAAATGGACTTTTTAGGATCCTTGGGTGGCTCCGTAGTTTGAAACCAATTCTGGTTATCGCTTCTCGGCCTTTTGGCTAAGATCAAGTGTAGTATCTGTTCTTATCAGTTTAATATCTGATACGTCCCCTATCTGGGGACCATATATTAAATGGATTTTTAGAACAGGGAGATGGAAAAAGAGCTTGCTCTGTCCACTCCACGCATTGACCTGGTATTGCAGTATCTCCAGGACCGGTGCACCCCTTCTTTAATGCAGTTTCTAAAATCAGAAAGAATTGAATTCAATGTTTTTTGTTCATTTTGCTTGTTTGTCGGATTTTGGGATGGACTCTTTGGCTCTGCTTTTCTTCTCCTCATTGGATTTTTCATGTTCAAAGTTGCAGAAGCCAGATTACAAGCTCATTTTGGTTCAACTTCAGCAACTGTGCATTGCATTGCCATGTAATGTGATGCAATGCTATCTTTCTAGCTCTCCCTTTCTACTTCCTTTTGGATAAACAGACATATTAGGCAAGCATTTTGGAGCTTTCACCTAAATAACTACAGGTGGTGAGATAAGCTGCACAATATAATTGACCTTTCAGTATATTGTTGCACACACACCATCTATTTAGCAAATGCCCTTGTTATCAACAGCAGCCTTTTAAACTCACCCGAGCTAACAGGTATGTGCGCTGGTTACACTGCTGCGCTTAAAATTTCTTTTTTGGTTTGCTACAATGCCTTTTCTGAAACGTTGTCTCCTTCTGCTGGAACACTGACTTCTTTCATTTAATGCCTGCAGACTATAAAAGAGAACCCAACCCAAAAAGTTTGGTTGATTAGTCTGTGGCATTCTGTTAAACTGTTGCTTATGGCGGTCTCTGTGAGCTTCTCAGCGACATTCAGCCAGCCAGGTATCCTGCCTGCAGTAGATGGAATGTGGCAATGGAACGCTGGCTGCGCGTGTCATAATAGGCTCTGAGCCTTTATATACCTGTGCACAGCAGCAGCCACCTTCAGTCTGCTGCTGGACAGCCAGCAGCAGCAGCAGCAGGAGAGGTATGTAATCAGGAGCCCTCCTGCTAAGGGTAGACAGCTGCTCGTTCCACCCCACCCCCCGCCTTAATTGGTTCTCCTCCCTTCCAACGGTGTTGAGGCGGGTGGGAACAGCAGGGGGTGAAGGTGCTGTGTTTAAAGAGGTGGAGTTATGCAGATCTAAAACGCGTGGATTGCAGCAGCAGCAAGCCGAAAAGTGCAGGCATGTAAGGGATCTAGAGGTTGACAACATGTCTTCTTAACGGGAGTCCAGGAGCTCATCTCCACAAATGGACTTTTTAGGATCCTTGGGTGGCTCCGTAGTTTGAAACCAATTCTGGTTATCGCTTCTCGGCCTTTTGGCTAAGATCAAGTGTAGTATCTTTCGAAAAGGCGGTTTTGGATGTTGGCCGCCCTAGTAGATTGATACATTATGCACACTGGGGTTTAGGCGCTTGTTAGTATGCCAGGTGGCTAATATAGTCATCTGGTGGAAAGCATGGCCACCCCAGGATCGACGCCATTGGGCCGGGGAAGATCGAAAGCCCGAAGTGTGAAGTGCCCCAGGAGTGGTGACCCTGGGGTGCCTTAACTCACTGGGATTGGGAACCCCACTTGAGTTTATGGCACATTTGCACAAGCACTTCAAATTTTCTTTCTTCGCACACACCCTTATTCCGGGCCTTCTGGCCTTAGGATGGGGAATTTTTCAATTCCCGGTCGAAGGTCCGGGCAGTATTATACTGTGAAACCTTCACTATTTATTTAATTTCTTTGTCACTGTGTGTCCACTTATTCACGTGTGTCACGTCCTACTAGGATTTTGTCGGGATGCGGTTCCCTTACGGGTTCCTCTCTTGGCAGGTCTAGGGGGGGAGTGTGTGGCCATCAGGTTCCGCTCCCCCCTGAACCCCCCTGGCTCTCCTCTTTCGGGAGGAGAGCGTTGTTGGCTCCCCTCTTCCGGGAGGGGAGCACAGTCTTTGGCTCCCAGTGCCTTGCTCGGGTGAGAACTCGGGCAGGTGCTGGGGGTAAGATTGGGTCGCCTCTGGCTTCGGCTGGAGGTGGCTTTTTGTCCCTGTTCCTCGCTGTGGCCTTTTGGCTCGGAGGGACGGGGAATGGTTTGGGGGACCCTTCTCCTTTTGGAGAGGGTTTCAAGAAGACCAGCATCCTAGTGCACTTTTTTTGTGGCACTTGTCACTTTTTTAAGCGCACTCGGGTTTTGTACACGAATTCGGGCTTTCAAAAAAGAAATCTGTTCTTATCAGTTTAATATCTGATACGTCCCCTATCTGGGGACCATATATTAAATGGATTTTTAGAACAGGGAGATGGAAAAAGAGCTTGCTCTGTCCACTCCACGCATTGACCTGGTATTGCAGTATCTCCAGGACCGGTGCACCCATTCTTTAATGCAGTTTCTAAAATCAGAAAGAATTGAATTCAATGTTTTTTGTTCATTTTGCTTGTTTGTCGGATTTTGGGATGGACTCTTTGGCTCTGCTTTTCTTCTCCTCATTGGATTTTTCATGTTCAAAGTTGCAGAAGCCAGATTACAAGCTCATTTTGGTTCAACTTCAGCAACTGTGCATTGCATTGCCATGTAATGTGATGCAATGCTATCTTTCTAGCTCTCCCTTTCTACTTCCTTTTGGATAAACAGACATATTAGGCAAGCATTTTGGAGCTTTCACCTAAATAACTACAGGTGGTGAGATAAGCTGCACAATATAATTGACCTTTCAGTATATTGTTGCACACACACCATCTATTTAGCAAATGCCCTTGTTATCAACAGCAGCCTTTTAAACTCACCCGAGCTAACAGGTATGTGCGCTGGTTACACTGCTGCGCTTAAAATTTCTTTTTTGGTTTGCTACAATGCCTTTTCTGAAACGTTGTCTCCTTCTGCTGGAACACTGACTTCTTTCATTTAATGCCTGCAGACTATAAAAGAGAACCCAACCCAAAAAGTTTGGTTGATTAGTCTGTGGCATTCTGTTAAACTGTTGCTTATGGCGGTCTCTGTGAGCTTCTCAGCGACATTCAGCCAGCCAGGTATCCTGCCTGCAGTAGATGGAATGTGGCAATGGAACGCTGGCTGCGCGTGTCATAATAGGCTCTGAGCCTTTATATACCTGTGCACAGCAGCAGCCACCTTCAGTCTGCTGCTGGACAGCCAGCAGCAGCAGCAGCAGGAGAGGTATGTAATCAGGAGCCCTCCTGCTAAGGGTAGACAGCTGCTCGTTCCACCCCACCCCCCGCCTTAATTGGTTCTCCTCCCTTCCAACGGTGTTGAGGCGGGTGGGAACAGCAGGGGGTGAAGGTGCTGTGTTTAAAGAGGTGGAGTTATGCAGATCTAAAACGCGTGGATTGCAGCAGCAGCAAGCCGAAAAGTGCAGGCATGTAAGGGATCTAGAGGTTGACAACATGTCTTCTTAACGGGAGTCCAGGAGCTCATCTCCACAAATGGACTTTTTAGGATCCTTGGGTGGCTCCGTAGTTTGAAACCAATTCTGGTTATCGCTTCTCGGCCTTTTGGCTAAGATCAAGTGTAGTATCTGTTCTTATCAGTTTAATATCTGATACGTCCCCTATCTGGGGACCATATATTAAATGGATTTTTAGAACAGGGAGATGGAAAAAGAGCTTGCTCTGTCCACTCCACGCATTGACCTGGTATTGCAGTATCTCCAGGACCGGTGCACCCCTTCTTTAATGCAGTTTCTAAAATCAGAAAGAATTGAATTCAATGTTTTTTGTTCATTTTGCTTGTTTGTCGGATTTTGGGATGGACTCTTTGGCTCTGCTTTTCTTCTCCTCATTGGATTTTTCATGTTCAAAGTTGCAGAAGCCAGATTACAAGCTCATTTTGGTTCAACTTCAGCAACTGTGCATTGCATTGCCATGTAATGTGATGCAATGCTATCTTTCTAGCTCTCCCTTTCTACTTCCTTTTGGATAAACAGACATATTAGGCAAGCATTTTGGAGCTTTCACCTAAATAACTACAGGTGGTGAGATAAGCTGCACAATATAATTGACCTTTCAGTATATTGTTGCACACACACCATCTATTTAGCAAATGCCCTTGTTATCAACAGCAGCCTTTTAAACTCACCCGAGCTAACAGGTATGTGCGCTGGTTACACTGCTGCGCTTAAAATTTCTTTTTTGGTTTGCTACAATGCCTTTTCTGAAACATTGTCTCCTTCTGCTGGAACACTGACTTCTTTCATTTAATGCCTGCAGACTATAAAAGAGAACCCAACCCAAAAAGTTTGGTTGATTAGTCTGTGGCATTCTGTTAAACTGTTGCTTATGGCGGTCTCTGTGAGCTTCTCAGCGACATTCAGCCAGCCAGGTATCCTGCCTGCAGTAGATGGAATGTGGCAATGGAACGCTGGCTGCGCGTGTCATAATAGGCTCTGAGCCTTTATATACCTGTGCACAGCAGCAGCCACCTTCAGTCTGCTGCTGGACAGCCAGCAGCAGCAGCAGCAGGAGAGGTATGTAATCAGGAGCCCTCCTGCTAAGGGTAGACAGCTGCTCGTTCCACCCCACCCCCCGCCTTAATTGGTTCTCCTCCCTTCCAACGGTGTTGAGGCGGGTGGGAACAGCAGGGGGTGAAGGTGCTGTGTTTAAAGAGGTGGAGTTATGCAGATCTAAAACGCGTGGATTGCAGCAGCAGCAAGCCGAAAAGTGCAGGCATGTAAGGGATCTAGAGGTTGACAACATGTCTTCTTAACGGGAGTCCAGGAGCTCATCTCCACAAATGGACTTTTTAGGATCCTTGGGTGGCTCCGTAGTTTGAAACCAATTCTGGTTATCGCTTCTCGGCCTTTTGGCTAAGATCAAGTGTAGTATCTGTTCTTATCAGTTTAATATCTGATACGTCCCCTATCTGGGGACCATATATTAAATGGATTTTTAGAACAGGGAGATGGAAAAAGAGCTTGCTCTGTCCACTCCACGCATTGACCTGGTATTGCAGTATCTCCAGGACCGGTGCACCCCTTCTTTAATGCAGTTTCTAAAATCAGAAAGAATTGAATTCAATGTTTTTTGTTCATTTTGCTTGTTTGTCGGATTTTGGGATGGACTCTTTGGCTCTGCTTTTCTTCTCCTCATTGGATTTTTCATGTTCAAAGTTGCAGAAGCCAGATTACAAGCTCATTTTGGTTCAACTTCAGCAACTGTGCATTGCATTGCCATGTAATGTGATGCAATGCTATCTTTCTAGCTCTCCCTTTCTACTTCCTTTTGGATAAACAGACATATTAGGCAAGCATTTTGGAGCTTTCACCTAAATAACTACAGGTGGTGAGATAAGCTGCACAATATAATTGACCTTTCAGTATATTGTTGCACACACACCATCTATTTAGCAAATGCCCTTGTTATCAACAGCAGCCTTTTAAACTCACCCGAGCTAACAGGTATGTGCGCTGGTTACACTGCTGCGCTTAAAATTTCTTTTTTGGTTTGCTACAATGCCTTTTCTGAAACGTTGTCTCCTTCTGCTGGAACACTGACTTCTTTCATTTAATGCCTGCAGACTATAAAAGAGAACCCAACCCAAAAAGTTTGGTTGATTAGTCTGTGGCATTCTGTTAAACTGTTGCTTATGGCGGTCTCTGTGAGCTTCTCAGCGACATTCAGCCAGCCAGGTATCCTGCCTGCAGTAGATGGAATGTGGCAATGGAACGCTGGCTGCGCGTGTCATAATAGGCTCTGAGCCTTTATATACCTGTGCACAGCAGCAGCCACCTTCAGTCTGCTGCTGGACAGCCAGCAGCAGCAGCAGCAGCAGGAGAGGTATGTAATCAGGAGCCCTCCTGCTAAGGGTAGACAGCTGCTCGTTCCACCCCACCCCCCGCCTTAATTGGTTCTCCTCCCTTCCAACGGTGTTGAGGCGGGTGGGAACAGCAGGGGGTGAAGGTGCTGTGTTTAAAGAGGTGGAGTTATGCAGATCTAAAACGCGTGGATTGCAGCAGCAGCAAGCCGAAAAGTGCAGGCATGTAAGGGATCTAGAGGTTGACAACATGTCTTCTTAACGGGAGTCCAGGAGCTCATCTCCACAAATGGACTTTTTAGGATCCTTGGGTGGCTCCGTAGTTTGAAACCAATTCTGGTTATCGCTTCTCGGCCTTTTGGCTAAGATCAAGTGTAGTATCTGTTCTTATCAGTTTAATATCTGATACGTCCCCTATCTGGGGACCATATATTAAATGGATTTTTAGAACAGGGAGATGGAAAAAGAGCTTGCTCTGTCCACTCCACGCATTGACCTGGTATTGCAGTATCTCCAGGACCGGTGCACCCCTTCTTTAATGCAGTTTCTAAAATCAGAAAGAATTGAATTCAATGTTTTTTGTTCATTTTGCTTGTTTGTCGGATTTTGGGATGGACTCTTTGGCTCTGCTTTTCTTCTCCTCATTGGATTTTTCATGTTCAAAGTTGCAGAAGCCAGATTACAAGCTCATTTTGGTTCAACTTCAGCAACTGTGCATTGCATTGCCATGTAATGTGATGCAATGCTATCTTTCTAGCTCTCCCTTTCTACTTCCTTTTGGATAAACAGACATATTAGGCAAGCATTTTGGAGCTTTCACCTAAATAACTACAGGTGGTGAGATAAGCTGCACAATATAATTGACCTTTCAGTATATTGTTGCACACACACCATCTATTTAGCAAATGCCCTTGTTATCAACAGCAGCCTTTTAAACTCACCCGAGCTAACAGGTATGTGCGCTGGTTACACTGCTGCGCTTAAAATTTCTTTTTTGGTTTGCTACAATGCCTTTTCTGAAACGTTGTCTCCTTCTGCTGGAACACTGACTTCTTTCATTTAATGCCTGCAGACTATAAAAGAGAACCCAACCCAAAAAGTTTGGTTGATTAGTCTGTGGCATTCTGTTAAACTGTTGCTTATGGCGGTCTCTGTGAGCTTCTCAGCGACATTCAGCCAGCCAGGTATCCTGCCTGCAGTAGATGGAATGTGGCAATGGAACGCTGGCTGCGCGTGTCATAATAGGCTCTGAGCCTTTATATACCTGTGCACAGCAGCAGCCACCTTCAGTCTGCTGCTGGACAGCCAGCAGCAGCAGCAGCAGGAGAGGTATGTAATCAGGAGCCCTCCTGCTAAGGGTAGACAGCTGCTCGTTCCACCCCACCCCCCGCCTTAATTGGTTCTCCTCCCTTCCAACGGTGTTGAGGCGGGTGGGAACAGCAGGGGGTGAAGGTGCTGTGTTTAAAGAGGTGGAGTTATGCAGATCTAAAACGCGTGGATTGCAGCAGCAGCAAGCCGAAAAGTGCAGGCATGTAAGGGATCTAGAGGTTGACAACATGTCTTCTTAACGGGAGTCCAGGAGCTCATCTCCACAAATGGACTTTTTAGGATCCTTGGGTGGCTCCGTAGTTTGAAACCAATTCTGGTTATCGCTTCTCGGCCTTTTGGCTAAGATCAAGTGTAGTATCTGTTCTTATCAGTTTAATATCTGATACGTCCCCTATCTGGGGACCATATATTAAATGGATTTTTAGAACAGGGAGATGGAAAAAGAGCTTGCTCTGTCCACTCCACGCATTGACCTGGTATTGCAGTATCTCCAGGACCGGTGCACCCCTTCTTTAATGCAGTTTCTAAAATCAGAAAGAATTGAATTCAATGTTT